>NW_016690266.1:190914-290494 GCF_001604755.1 Lepidothrix coronata | reverse complement strand
CCTCCAGTAGTGCTGCTACACTACTGCTTTTAATGTCTGCTAGAACAGCAATGGAAGAAAGGATCAGGTGACTAGAGGAAAAGGGAATTTTTGGTGGTTGGAACAGATCAGTCTGGTTCAGTAAATCATTGATCTCAGTTTCTCTCTGCTGCAGAGTGGTCTAAGCTTACCAAAGGCAGTGACAAAGCTCTCATTGACTTAACTGAAAGAAGGATTACTGAAAACAGCTACACTAGAGGTGTCAGGAACCCAAATTCTAACTAACAGTTTAATAACCTACAGAGGTCTTGCTTCTTCTTTAAAGGGTGATAACCTTTTACAGCATTGACATTTTAGCTGAAGTCACTCCATGAAGAACAAATTGGGGCCAAACAAACAGTCTGAGACACACTGTTTAATACTTGCCAGAGCTGCATTTATCAGTCTAAGCTCCTAATTGCACTGTTTAGAGAAAACATATTTTTCCTTCTCAGATTTTCTCTGCTCGAGGCTGCATGTCTGAGACATTAAGTGAACTACTCTATCAGAGCACCTGATCACCAAACTAAGCAATAAAAGCAACCATGGAAAACAAAAGTCACAGAAAACTGACCTTTTGTTGCTACCACAGCCTTATTTGGTGTGGAAGCTCAAACATGCCATTGTTAATGAATCAGACCAGAAATAGTTCTATCTCTTGGGTTGTTCAGAACCTTGTTTGTGCTGCATGAGCATCACCACAGGCTGCTCTATGTTCATAGACATACAGCTCCCATCGTGGACATAAGGATGCTCCAGGTAAACACCAGTATAAGCTGTGATACATCTCGTACACTCTGAAAGCTACAGCCATCTCAGACACCTATTTCACATTCCCGGACAAATTACTTCATTTGCAGATGCCCAAGAGAGCTACATTATAGCTCTTTTCCAAAATGCAGTCTCAGCTCATATCCAAGTCCAAAATGTACTTATATATCTAATATTAGGAACTGCAATCTGAATCTTTTAACATAAGCATCCATAAAGCTCAGATATCAAAACAATTTTCACAATGATGGAGAAGACAAGACCTTTATGTGTTGCTTACAAATTGCAGTATTTGATGTTTATAACAACTGGGTTGCTTTAGATACTCAGTAGTGCTGGTTTGGGATTTTTGTTTGCTTGTTTGTGAACTGGTGATACTTAGAATATTAGTTACTAAAGGCTCAGCAACACAGTGAATTTGTCAGCATATGTACACTTCAGCAGCCTAATGACTGAAGCAATGAGGTTTCATATTGTAAAGGTGTTCAGATGTCATCAACTCCTATTGTTCTAAAGGATAAAAGATAGATAACCATAAATTTCTGCATTAGCTGAGGGAATACTCTAGGTAAAGCAGAAATTAACCTTCAGAAAACTAACAACAAAATATCTCACCCAAGGCACAATATAAATTGATGCCAAATCACAACCAAGGGCACCAAAAGATGTCCAGCACATTTTAATACCAGGTTTTAAATAACAGAGGTTGACAAATTCAGAGGTGAAAAGGAAAAAAACAGCTCAAGCTTTTTTTTCCCAATATCAATATTCTTTGTGAAGCACCAAGAATATACAAATAATAAAAAGAAGTGAGCAGTCATTCAATCTCTAGTTTCTCTGTGGGCAAAGGCAATTAAGAAATCAGTTTTCTAAAAAACTGAGTGAACATCAAGATTTTCAAAGCAAGCATGAAGGTTTTATTTTTTAGTTTCTAGGACATCTGTCTTGGACGAAAACAGAGTGGGTCTCCTTTTCAGATGGCTGAGTATCTGTACCAGAACAGCAGTATTGTTTAAGATCGATACGCAGAGCAGCTTTTTTGTTGGGACACAAAAAGATATGTAAGACAAAGGGGAAATAAACCCAAAGCACATCTGGCAGTAGTTCTACAGAAGGAAGTTAAGAGTTACAAAAGACAGCTGGTAGCAATACATTGTGCCACCCTGTCAATGTGGTAAATGCAGAATCTGCACTAAGTGCACACCTCAGTCATGTCCAGGGTAGATGGGTCTGTATCTACTGCCGGCTCTTCTGAGCAATCCCGAAGGAATCATCCCAGCCTGAAGGATACACTTTTTTCTGATGCCTTAAGCCACAGCCAGGTCAATGTTCCCTCTATGGTTCTGGTCATGCCCATGTGACAAGTCAAACAGTGAAAAAAAAAAAAAAGTACATTTGAATTTACTTCTTTTTAATGCGAAACTAAAACTCCTAGAATAAATCAGATTTATATTCCACATGTTCTGCAAGCCACACAAACACAGATATTCCTGTTCTACTGAAGGCTGCTGCTTTTCCAGAGCACAATGTGCAGTACTTGTCTTAATTCTCTCTCTTCCCCCTGACAGGGCAAGGCCAGTAACTGCCTATGCTTTTATGCTGCACAATCCAGACCAGCCCTGCTGTGACAATTCTGAAACATGTGAAGAAGCACCAGGAGCTTAACACAATCCACCCAGCGAAACAGAGAGGATATGGAGACAAGTTAAAAAGCTGGAACTGTCCAAATAGGAGCAAGGCTGAATGATGCCCAAACCAGGCACAGAGCAAATAAACCTGGCTTTCCTAGATTCATTTATTTTCCTAAAGAGCTGGACAATAAATTAGAAAAGAAAGTGTGACCATGATGTAGGAAGACAGGAAAAATAAAAAAAAGACAGTTGCCAAGAAGTCTCTAGAAACTGATTTTCCACTAAGGAAGCAATAAGTATTTGGAATCACCTGTGAGATTTTTCAAACAAATTCACTGAAACATCCAAGTGTCATAGGAATTACATTTTTCAAAGGATATACAGTAAGTGAGGGAGGAAATTACATACTGAAGGGATTTTTTCCTTTTAATTCTTCACATTTTACTTCAGAGACAGAAATACACTCATATATACAGGAAAATATCCTTTTCCTCTTAGACATCCTAAATCACATTCAGTGGACAGATTATGGGCGTACAGACCTACTGTGAAGGTACAGAAGAGGAGAAGGAAACTCTGACCTTTATTTCACTACTTGGTTTGCTTAAGGCAAGAACATCTGACACAAATAGTCACATCTTTGGCTTCAAAGCATAAATACTAACCAAAAATCAAAGACACTACAGCATGGACCAGTCCTAGTTTTAAGAACCACCAGCAGGCTCCAGAAAATTTAAGAAGTTGGTAACAACTATTCAAAATCTTGGCTCCAAACGCATTTTCCACATTTTTCCCTAATTGCTTCATTTCAGTGTGGTGGAGCACATCTTCTCACGTGATCAGTGGCGTGGAACAAACTCTCAGGGGGCCCAGGTTCGGGTGGCCTCCTGCAGCAGGATCAGACCAATCTGAGACGATACCCAGAGGAGGATTTTGACAGCTGCTGCAAGGAAGACAACAATTCACACATGAAAACAATTTCAGTGAAGTTGTGATAACCCCATTGCAGGTGAGCACTGCTCACGTTGTCCCCAGTGAGTGTTGGGATGCCATCCCCAGAATGCTGGAGGTTGTGCTTGTCACTGCTTGGTACCTTTTCTGCTTCTGAGTCACTCAGCTGAGCTTGATTTTTTTATTCATCTCTAATCAGTGGACAAATTCCAAATTTACACCAACAGGAAAATTAGGTTCCATTTATTTGTTAATATCCCTTATTTCTGCTCAAGTTTTGCACTCCATGACAAAATAAAATAAACAAAAAACAGCTTTATCTCACCTAAACTGCTATGAGACATGACAGCAAATATGTCAGTCTCATAACCCAACACCACATGTATCTGTCTTTCCTTGCCATAAATTTCTGCTCGAGCAGCAGGAATATGACAGCTGTACCATGCACTGGCATATTCGCAACACTAAACCTCTTCAGAGTAGCTTGATGAAGGGATGAAATCTCCATACCCCTCAGTGAAACAAAGCCAGCAAGGGAGATAAATCCCCAAGTGCCTCGGTGACTAACAGACCTCTGCACAGTTTGGTGGATAAATATTGCAGGAGAGCAGGAGGGAGCAGAGCTTGCAAACTGCAGCCTCTGTTGTCCTTCTGGAACTGTGCTACTTTATGATTTCCAAATAGCAAGAAAATTGACTGCAGTTACAGGGTGAATTGGTGCTTTCCCACACATACACTATATATTCATGCTATATTCCGCAATATTTGTCAACAGGAACGGGGGATTTTCTTTTATTTCAAGACTAATCTTTGAAGTAAATAATGGAGGGAGAGGGGAATTGCAATCTTGAAAGAATCACTTACCCTTAACATCTCCTGATTTCCAAGTATCCTACACAGACAGCAGCCCTGGGACCTCCTTAACCCACCAGACTCCCAAAATACAATTTTTTTTAAAATGTATAAAAATACGTAGGGAACTCACTGTGTTTTGTTAGTGGGAATCTTGCCTTTCCTACTTCTTATATACACCCTCCTCACACATTGTAATCACACAGGCAGTAGTTGATCAAAATATCTTTAGGTCTTTTTGTAATCTTTGAAACTATCCCATATGCATTGATGGCAGAGGCCCTTGAAGCCCCGTTCCTCCCACACTGCTAAATCACTAGTCTTGGTACATGCTATTCAGAGTATCAATTGACTTTTCCTGTTTAAATTGCTACACCTAACCCAGGATCTCCAAATTGCCCTTGTCTTTTAAAATATTTATTCTTACTAACAATGTAACCAAGGACTTGGAAATTTAGTAATACGCTGAGCTGGCCCTACCATAAAAACCTATACCAGAGACAGGAATATCGAATAGGATAAACGGGAGAGGCATTGCATGAGGGAGCCTATCTGCTTTCATCCCACAGAGAAGTGAATAAATAGTGATCTGGACCACCTTTGTGACAAGCAAAAACTCTTAAAGGCATTATAAAATCACAGAATTGCTTAGGTTGAAAAAGACCTTTAAGATCAAGTCCAATGGTGACCCCGCACTGCCAAGGCCACCACTAAACTGTGTCCCTAAGCAACACATCTGCACATCTTTTAAACACTTTCAGAGATGGTGACTCCACCCCTTCCCAAGGCAGCCAGTTCCAATGCTTGACAACCCTTTTGGTGAGGAAATTTTCCCTAATATCTAATCTAAACCTTCCCTGGTGGAACTTGAAATCATTTTCTCTTGTCCTATCACTTGTTCCTTGGGAGAAGAGACTGATTCCAGTCTTGCTACAGCCTCCTTTCAGGTAGTTGTATAGAGTTAGGGTTGGGGGTTTTTTTGGGGGGTGGGGGAGGAGTAAACTCTGTTAGCTGTTTTCTTAACTGACTATCAATAGAAACACTTAAAAATTTAAAATTCATTGGGACCACTTGGATTTAAACATTTCTACAAAATACTGGCAATTCATACATTTGAGATATGTGGTTCATGGATCAAAATAAATCATCCTTATGGACATCTTTCCACAAGGAATCGTGTCCCCAGAAACATTGCTTCTGAAGGTTTACATGAGCTTCAGATGCCAGTACATAAAGCATAAAAGTCAAGTGCATCCATCACATAAGGGATAACCCAGCCAGCACATCCACAAGAGAATCACATACAATTCCACTGGTTGCATCCCCACCAGTCCTCACAAGTTGGCTCAGGAGCAGACCCAAGTCCAACATGGGTGTAGATCTCCCTATCTGCTCCCTATTTGCAGAAGTTTCCCCCAAACTCCTGCAAGAAGCCAAAAAACACTCCGGTGTGTCCTCCTCATACCCCTAAACCCACATCTCTCTCATGCTGAAACCACGCCAAAAGGCCAGGCACACTCATGCAGATCCAAGCAATCCCATAAGCTCCAAGATATGGACCTCATCTTCCCCTAGTAACAAATCTGCAGATTCACTGAAATACTACATGGCAACTGGTCTTACTGGTTGGTGCTCCCATAACGCGAGGGCGTGCTCAACTCCAGGTAAAATTCCTCCAGCTGAATTATTCCAACTTTGGAGAAACATAGACATAACCCCAGCCCTGCCAGCACTCAGAAACAAAAATAAGAGAAATCTGTGTTAAAGTGCATCATTATTCAGTGAGTGGAGACATTAACATGCAGACAAGACAGAAAGAGGGAAGAGGCCACTCCATCAGAGCACCCATCAATCACTGTGGCACTAACAGAGCTGACAGCTCCATTAACTCTGGCACGTGCAGGTCATAGGCTTGCTTATTTGTTTGTTAATATATTAGTAAAACACATTTTAAACAAAAATATTAAAGCATGGAAATTAACAGAATGGGTTTTTAGAAGATGCTTAATGAACTAGTTGGAGGAGCAGGGGTGAACAAGGAGTTTCCAGCAAAACTTTCTCTTCACTATGAAATATGGCTTTGACTCAGCAAAATAATGAAGGAGGGTGTCCTTTGTTCTCAGAGAAAATGTAGTCTTTTTGTTGGAGAACATATAGCACTCATGAGCTAATGATTTCTACTCTAATTTTCTGGCAAGTTTTCAAACAATTTTCTCAGTTATTAGTGTTTTTTGTCCAACATGTCAAATTACCTGGTTTTCTTTTTTCAACAAAAGCTGAAGAGGTTTCTCCTGGAACCATCAATATACATAGACATTTTTATTGTTACCACCAAAATTTTCAGGATGAGATTATGTGGAGACTATTGCACTAGTGGGATGCAGAGACAGTGTGGAAAAAGCATGGGAAATGGTAAGTGAAACAGCCTGCATACCATGAAATTGGACAGAAATTCTACAAATAAAAGACAGTTGTTGCAGAAAAGTGGTGTTTAAGGTTGAAGGTAGGCAATTCCAGCTCAAGCCATGAGCTCACAGGGTCCTAGCCTCCAGGCAGGTACATGATTTGAAGGAGACCAGACAGACTGCTACAAATGCCAAGTATTCCCAGAAAACACAACAAAATCATAGCAAAAGCATCTGGGATGCAGCTTTTCCCGTGTGTTTCTGTCAGTCAAGCTTGTTTCCAGATATGCTGATAAACTGTCATGCACAGAGGTTTCCAAAATGCTGAAGACAGCCTGTAGGCTGCATGTAGACTTGTTTCTCTATATAGCACAGCAAGCAGGAGAGCCTGGACAGGGAGCATGTACTCATGACACAGGAGAAATTTTAAGTTTGCCAAGTGCAACCACCTGAGGCCACACTGTGTTCTGGAACAGCTCAGCCCCACTGATAGCTGAGCACTGTCACAGGATTTTGCATCCCACTCCTTCAGGTATAAATAACTCCCCAGACTGCACAGCAGTGGAGTTGGCCCTTTGGGTTGGACTTGTGGCTGTTGCCTCAGGCTACAGCCCTGTGTGAGTGTGTGCACAAGGAATTGTGCTTCCAGTATGAATCAAGTTATTTCTTCTCATATGAATAATGCTTACTGACAAAATGACTGGGTTTTAAAGATTACAACAAAAGTAAAACCAACAAAAACAAGCTGATGGGCTGAGATGAAAGATAGTGTATTTCTTCTTTGAAGGACAAGTATATAATGCATTCAATGACCCAGAAAAACATACTGCAACATCTAGGTCTGTTTGTTACAAATAAATGTCAAGAGACGTGAAAGAAGGAGAGGTCAAGTCTTCACCTAAGACAGCCAGAGGAAACACTGCCTTGCACTGTGAATGCATTTGGAAATAATTCCCAACAAGGGAAAGTCTTTTCTTTCTGGTTATCATCAGCTTGAGGGCTAGAGGACATGAAGCTGTCACAAGTCACCATCAACACACCTGGAACACACACCAGATGGGATTACTGAAGTCAATGACATGGGCCCTGGTGTTTGGGGGCTCCCCATCCAGTGGCCCAGCCAGCTCTCTTCACCACCATGCACACACACCTCCCTGCAGCAGGACTTCCTCCATTTGTTTATTTGGATGCTCAACTCTCCTGAACGAGCCTATGCACCAAAACAGGATTCTCCTATTGTTGCCTCCACAGGAAACTGAAAGAGGTCCCATGATGGCAAGAATACAATGCCCTGGTTGGGAGCTAGACCACAGCACTCAGTGTGTGTGCTATGGGAACAAGGGGATTGTGTCTCCTGGGAAGGGAAGACAGGGTGAAAAGATGCTTTTTATATAGCTGAGGATATCTTGGAAATATCTAATGACAAGTGACAGAGAGTGGTGGCTTGTTGTGCAGATAGGTCACAGCATGTGGACATGACCTGCATAACCAATGCCAATGGGTTCCCTAAGGGGAAAGAAAAAGTATCCATACTTTCAGCAGGCTGAACTCTGGTCTAACATGCAAAGATGCTAAACCAGAGTAATTGAGTCTGAGCCCAGCAGAAATCAATGAGATCACTGTCAAGTCCAGTGTCAAACACATACACTTACAAACTTGCCCAAGACAAAGTTACAGAGATTTTCATACTATCCCCTCTGAACTAAAATCTTGAATGTTTTCACTCAGTTTCTGCAGAAAGCCTTGCTATATCTGCCCCTTATTAGCACATTTAGAATGCCGTGAAAACCCATAGAGCACCTCTCATGTCAAGACTACACACACGTCAGTCATGTGCATAAACATCTGAAAAACACTGCTGTTATCCAGAAAATACTGCCTGGGTAGCAGCTTCCTTTCAGCACAGTTTAGCAGAACCTTGAAGTTGCTTTAAATTGCAACTTAAACTACACTTAAAGTGTAGGTTTAAAACCAGCCACTACCAGTATTTTCCCTTGAGCAGGAACATCTACAATAGGTGGCATCGGGCTGCAAACTGCTCATCAGAGGCCAAACCTGGGAAACATCAGCTGCGCTTTTAGCCCTTAGACTATTTAATGATTTCCTATAAACAAGACTATTGTCGAGGACAATAGTCAGGGCTCGGCCTGTGGTCCAGCTCCCATCTCGGCTCAGCAGAGCTGTGTTACTGCCCCCTCCAATCTGTCACTATGTCTGTACGCAGTCGCTCCCTAACCCGGTTGTGTCAAAATGATCCAGGTTGCCTTACTATTTAAAAGCATGGAGGGTTTTCTTTAACCCAGATCACTCTGACTGATTTGGGTTAGAGAAGGACTGCACGTGCAGCTACGCCTGCAGATACCAACCCTGCAACAGTGGGGACAGGGCCCAGCCACTTTGAGCCTGGCTCGGGTTCAAAGCCTTTGAACACAGCTCAGCTGCAAGCCAAATAGCACATCTGGCCACAGCTGTAGATACTGTTCAGGAAAAAAAATGGCAAATGAGGCTGCATTCAGTGTCACAGATGAACTATGGAGTGTAAAAATTTAGGGTATGATTCACAGGAAACACTACTCAGCTTCAGATTCCATTATCACAATTAAAAAAGAACCCCCACCATTCTGGTACCAGTGGTCTTCATTTATCAACTAAACTCTTCATTTTAGGGTGACTAGGATAGACTTGTTAATACTACACAGCCACATGCAGAGATAGGCATCCCACAGTAATTCAATCACCTCTCAAACTAGAGCTAAGTGTGTATTTATTTCAGCCAACCCAACTCCAGAAAAGTGAATTTTAAAGTGGAAGCACACTGGAAGAGCTGAGAAGCTTCTCTCCCACAAGCAAAACTCCAGGTGTTACCTGTATGGTAGCAAGGTGGCTGAGATCTTTCTCTTCCTCTATGCTGGCCACTGTTATGCACATCAGAGTCCTTGTTTGGCTCCCTGGGCATGGCCAGAACTCACCAAGGGACTCGTGCAGATATAATCCACAACTCAGAGTGGGAGACAAACAGTTTTGCACACTTCTTTTGTTCAACTGCAAGAGCCATCAGGCTCGTGACCAGGACCACATTCAAGTCAATGTCAAAATAGCAAGACTCCAAGAATCTGTTGCCCAAGTTTCTTACCTAGGCATTCCATCCCGTATCATCTTCCAACAATCTCTGCTACCAGCCAAACATGAGAGTCAGATCATGTCCTGCTGGCTAACATAGCTCTAAAATGGGAAATGATATTTTCTTGTTTCACAGAAGTTTGGTTAGACTGAACATATTTGGCTTTGTAAAATACATCAAGATCCAGAGATGAAAGATGCTCCTTAGGTGCAAAATACTAAATGTTTCTCTTTAGTTAAGAACAGAGGGTCTAGTAATCCAAAATTTGTTTGGGGATATTCTGGAGGATTAGGCTCTTCAGATTCATTCAAAAAAAGGAGAAAAACTGGTTGCACATATGCTTCATCATAAAAGTATTTATCTGACACGCAGCCAAAACCATTTTATCTCTGTAAGCAATCTTTAAACACTGCAGAATGCATTCACTGCTTTCATTACCAGATTACTTTTTAAGAGTTCAGCAGGTAATTGAAGTTCCAAATGTCCTAAACTGGTTTGGCAATGGATTTCTTAGTGGACTTGCTATCCAAGAACTTTAGAGGGAAAAAAATCAGCTGGATACTAAATATATACCCTAAAATAAGATGGATTCAAATTACACTAAGGAGCAGACTTTTAAAGAGCGAGAACATTTTAAATGAAGAGTAAAGCTCTGCTCAGAGGATGTTCCATGATGTTGAAGCTTCAACTCATACAAAACCACAGAGCAAAAAGTTCTGTGAATTTTTCAGGGACATTATGTTGGCCTAAATCTGTTCCTACTGAACTTAAAGGCTGTTAATTTTGACAGAAATCTAATTAGGACAACGCTGTCCCATATACTTTGCACTATTAGCAAATGCTTGTTAAAAACAGAGGGCTCTAGAGCATTTTTCCTAGATAAAAACGATTTTGTTTATTACTTTTCCAATTCACTCAGCAGGAACAGTGAAAGGAATGAGCCTCACTCTGCTCCACACACCCAGCTTCCGTGCACCCACCCTGCACTGGGGCACTCGGGGGCAGGGCAGGAGGGTGATGAGCAGCAAGAAGCCTGCAGGCTGGCCAGGCTGCTCCAGGGGTCTAATGAGGACTCTTGCCCCAGCTACATCAATAGCTCTTGGCAAACCATTTTCTGCCTCAGTTCCTCACATTTATGCAGCGGAGATGATGACAGCGCTCTCTGTTAATAACTGTTATACGCACTGCTTTAAGTGCTATTATTTTATAGAGCTTTTTATCCACAGCCAATTACCCAATTCTCAGAGGGAAACTGAGGCACTGAGCAATGCTAACTGCTTCATGTCATCCAGTAGGCCACAGCAGAAGTAGGACCTTCCTCTCCAGAATTTTACATTATCCTCTAAACTTATCTACAACCTTGATACTCCAAGGTGAAAATTAGCTTGCTGTTTGTCCAGCACTGTCAGATGTTTGCTTCTGCTAACATTGCTGTTTGCAGCCTGGCTTGTTGTTACTGTTGTTCCTGCAGAGAAAGCACAATATTAGATTTGTAAAATCACGCTGTATGGGAAGACACTGTGATAGCAAATGCAGGATTATGGTCTCACTGCAGGCTCTAGCAGCAGGGAAAGCTGGTGATGATGTGGGTTGCTCATGGTCTAACACAAGGAGTTTTAATGATGACAAGAGGAACACAGAATAACAAGACCAAGGGCTTTGCTTTTCACAGCAGCAATCTTTTCTCCTAGGATTACTCCAAGGAAAAAAAAAAAATCCTTGTTCTGCAATGGATCAGTTTACACAGCAAGGGGATAACTGATATTTAAGATGAACGAGAATAATTGAGGAACCTTCTGGTCTGACACATACCCCGAAGAGATCAGAAAAGGTGAGATGCATAAAATTAAAAGCCTGGATTCCCATATACAAATTGTGGTTCCCACCCAAAAAGGCACAACTGTTTCACCTCATGGGGATCCAACACTCTTTCTTCCTTTATGCCTGCTTAATGCCTTACTTCTGAGGCATTTCTATTGCAACATTGCTGCTTGTAAATATAACTTGGGGATACCTACAACTTTAGGATGAACATTTCTGGCTGCACCTAAATGCACTGACACCAGGAGAGTAAACAGTCAGGAGTCTCAATCTGTCTGTCAGATAAAGTATGCCAGGCTTTACCTACAGGAGCCTCGGGAAAGTTACAGATGCAGAAGCTCAAGAGCTCTTGTCAGAAGAGCTCATAATTCAGCTGCTGCACCCTAATTTAACACTATATGAACACAACACATGAAGAAGCAGAAGAGGGCTGAGATGCTGGGAACTCCAGTCAGCACCAGAAAAAGCACCCACTGATTTGGGATGCTGGAGACACCCAGAGCCTGCCTTCCCCCATCTTTGCATAGAGCAGGTGTTCACTCATAAGCCTCTTATCAAGCAGCATAAGTAGGAAAGTTCTGTCTGACCGACACGTGGTACTTAACAATTTATAAACTTCTTTAATAACAATAACATCATTGTGGAATAGCATTTTACAGCTCCTGTCGTGCTGCAGACGGCAGCGCACTTTGCCGTCCGAAACAGTGAGCTGTGACGTGCTGGAGCCACGCGCAGCCGGGCAGGAAGAGCCGAAGATCCAAGGAGGTTTCCTTCAGGCAGGCAGGCTGGGGCGTGACGCAGGGGAAGCCCGTGTGTTCCCGGACGGCTTCGGTAGCAGCCGGGAAGGATGGGGTGCCTGGACACGGTGTCTGCATGTGCTGTTCCCGACACAGAGCTGCCAGGGACAGTGTTTGTTTTACCTTGACTAGAGGAAGGGAGGTTATGCAAAAACAGCAGAGGGGCTAAGAATAATATGATCTTCACCCTGAAGCACTATGGAAGAATCACAGATACAAATTACCTCTCAACATTAAAGTGCAGCAATTCATACAGTCAAATACAGCAACTACTCATGCACACCAGCATTGCAAAGCATAACCTCAGAGCAGAAATGTAGAAAAGCAAGAGAACATAATTATATCAAGAGGAATCTGGCCAGGATACAGAAATGCAGCCTTTCTCTATAGAAATTGCTTGGGGAATGCCTTAGTTGCACCAATAGCTTCAAAACCATAAGCTTCAAGTCTTAACTTTAAAAAAAGTGCCTTTTTAATATCTAGGTGACTCTTGGGGGCTCAAATGGATGAGTGCCAACAACAGAGCCATCAGCACCGACTAATCCATGCAGGCTTTCCATCTAAAAATCTCAGTTGTCAGAAGAGTCCCAGCAGGACTTCAGAATGAAAAAAACCCCATGACAAGTCCTAAACTTCCAAATTAACATATTCATTTACTTATCCATGTATAAAAGTGTGTCACTTAGACAGCTTTCTTGGGCATCAATACCTAATTCAAAACCATCCATTACAGTTTTCCCATTTGTTTCTGGATTGAGAATAAACTCAAGTTACTTCAGCACAATTAAAATACTGTGTAGAATTACACAATAGAAATATTGAGACAGTTTCAAGACACTGAATACAAGGTTTATATTCACTCCTACATGCTGAATGCCTCCTACAAGGAAGTACAAGCCCAGGCTGTTGCCCACCAAAATCCCACTGTAAAGCTCCCATGCCACTGACGGTAAGAGGAGCTGTGCAAAGATCTGTCCAGACGAGGCATCAGGGACTGATGCTGCAACTGCCTGCGGTTTTCTGGATCAAGGTTGTTCAAGTTTCTTTTTCTGTAGTTGAGAGGTTTACATGTTTGGTGTTTTAACATCTTAATACAGTACCTATATCTGTAACTCTATAGCAAAGTTAAGGATGAATCTTATGTAAACTCTTGCACAAACTCTTTGGTCACGGAGGATTTTTAAATAATTTTTTAAGATAATCAAAAGAAATGTAAAAGTGTTTCACAAAAGGTGACAGCCCCAACTCCAGACTCCCACTCCTTGAAGGGAAACAGGACAGCCAAGAAACTGCAATGTAACAAGTATAGTTTTACTTTCCTCAGCCAAAGATCTGCAGTTTTCCACTATCGACACACAGGACAAGCAGGATTGGGACTGGAGAGAATAATTTATTACTGTCTGATACAGTAAGCAAACAGGATTCCAATGGTAAAACAGCACACAGTGACACTCCTGTGGGTCCAGGCTGCAGCAGCATAACACATGGGTGCTCAACAGCAGTTCAAATCAGGTCATAAAATCCAATTCATCAAAATAACCTTTTAAAAATAGATTGCTACAGTTGGTTTCCTCTGAAACTGAACTGCTTCAGGCTCCTGCCTGAGCCACCGTTTGCAGGGTGTTTGCACACCAGTAGGAAAAGTAATAACTAGAGAGGTTTTAATGCAGTTCCTGGAACAGCTCTCAGGGAAAATACATACATAGATTGGAAGTGCAAAAAGGAAGCCAGGAGAGGAGATCCCTTCAGAAGTCATTAGCTGCAGCTGTTAACATAGCTGCATGTCAGATTAAAAAAAAAAAAAAAAAAATTAAAAAAAAAAAGAGGTCATAGTCCTGCTTTGTTTGCCTGTGCTCTTTGCACACCTGCCAGTTAGGCATCCTTAGTGTGCCCTCCACGCTCTCCTATTA
The DNA here is from genome assembly GCF_001604755.1 of Lepidothrix coronata. Taxonomy (NCBI): domain Eukaryota; kingdom Metazoa; phylum Chordata; class Aves; order Passeriformes; family Pipridae; genus Lepidothrix; species Lepidothrix coronata. The sequence goes on along the minus strand of NW_016690266.1, from coordinate 276,217 downwards.
GTTTCAAGATTTTTAGTTTAATCTGTAAAAGGTTTCTGTCTTGACCACTTGACGTTAAAACTATTTTGTGTACAAACTGAGGTCATGGTGCATCCCAGGACAAGAGGAAAAGAACAGACAGACTCCCCCTATAGCACTCTCTCATTCAGTAAAAGTTGGAGGCCCATTTGGATTGGGGACATCTAGAAAACAGAGCCAGGGAATGGGTTTGCTACTTCTCAAATCTTCCAGGTATACATGAGCCAAACAAAGACTTTGCTGGGGACCTGCAGCCAGTAAAAAGTAAGGGCTATGGTCTGGACTGAGGAGCAATGGAGGGGCAGTAGAATTGGATCTGGCTGAGATGGAGTTAACTTTCCCCATAAAATCATAGAATTGTGAACTTTGGAAAAGATCTCTAAGATCATAAATTTCAACCATCAACCTAGCACCACCAAAATGTTCACCACAAAATCATGTCCTCAAGTGTCAAAGCCACACATCTTTTAAATCCCGCCAGGGATGGTGACTCCACCACTTCCCTGGGCAGCCTGTTCCAACCCTTTCAGTGAAGAAATTTTTCCTAATATCTAATCTAAACTTCTCCTGCTACAACTTGAAGCCATTTACTATCATCCTGGGAGAAGACACCAGTCCCCACGTTGCTACAACCTCCTGTCAGGTCGTTGTAGAGAGCAATGTCTCCTCTGAGGCTCCTTTTCTCCAGGCTAAACATCCCCAGCTCCCTCAGCTGCTCTTCATCAGACTTGTGCTCCAGACCCTTCCCCAGCTCTGTTGCCCTTCTCTGGACATGCTCTAGCACCTCAAAGTCTTTCTGGTTGTGAGGGGCCCAAAACTGAACATAGGATTTGAGGTGCCTCAACAGTGCTGAGCACAGGGGGAAGGTCACTGCCCTGGGCCTGCTGGACACACTATTGCTGATACAAGCCAGGATGCCACTGGCCTTCTTGGCCACCAGGGCACACACTGGCTCACAGCAGCCCTCACAGTGCTGTGCTTTGTACTGGTAACTAGAAAGGTGTTGATAACACACCAGTGTTTGGGCTACTACTGAGCAGTGCTCACAGCACCAGCACTGTCTCTCCAACATTCCCTCTCTCTCCAGTAGGCTGGGGGTGGGCAAGATCTTGAGAAGGGACGTAGCCAGGACAGCTGACCCAAATGAACCAAAGGAGTATTCCATACCATATGATGTCTGCTCAGCGATAAACAGTAAGAGAAAGGAGGAAGAAGGGGGGTCATTTGTTATTTATGATGCCTGTCTTTTGAAGCAACCGCTATGCAAACTGAAGCCCTGCTTCCCAGGAAGTACATTGCCTGCTGATGGGAAGTAGAGATGAAAATATTTGGTTTTCCTTTGCTTCCACATGCAACCTTTGCTTTTTCTTTATTAATCTGCCTTTACCTTGATCCCTTAAAGGTTTTTTCCCATCTTGTTTTCTTCTCCCTCACCTACTGAGGAGTGGAGTGATAGAATGGCCTGATGGGCACCAGCCAAGGTCAACCTGCCACAGGCATTTGCAGGGGGAAGAGAGATCCCACACGAATCTCTACAGTCCTCAGGCTGGTGATCACTGCCTGTACTACACCTCCCACAGCTTCTGCCTCTAAAGATAACTTCCAAAGAGGAAACTTTCCTTTGTCTGTATATTCCCAAAGGAAGACGTAACATGACTGTCTGTTTCTTGTCAGTGGGAAAATTACTCTTTGGAGCAGCACCTAATTAGAACTCTTTGCAGTTGCCTCATTCACATGTTACATGGGGAGCATTACTCTCCCCATGTAAACGCAGGTGGTGTGTGCAATCAGTCGGTGCTCTTCAGAAGGCCATTCTACCCTGGATAATGCCATGTTAAGCAAATGGCCCTGTTTGGAATAGCAACACACAGGTTTTACATTTGCGAGATATATTCCAAGAGGAAAAAGTATGAGGAAAAATGAGGCCAAGAAAAGGAAATCATATACTATGGTTATAGCTCTATTAAATTCGGCTGTGTGGAACCAGTCAGGAGGTACCTTCCCATGCCCCAAGGAACTAACGTGCCCATGAGAGACATCCACAGCAGAAACTCCCTGGCACAGTGGTTGGCTCTGCAGCAGCAACAGGGAATCTGGCACTTGTAAATGACAACAAAGCAGAATCAGAGCTGTAAATGGCTCCTGACAGCATTCTCTTCATGGAGAGATCTCTGCGAAATATGGAATATATTAGCAAACCTGGGCTGGAAAGCAAAGCATTCTTAGGTAGGTGGAACTTTTTAATAGCATGTCATTAAATCTCTCTTACATTTAGCATTTAATAGATTTAACTTTCACAGCAGCATGCTCATTACAAAAAGGGCACAGGGGACCTTACCAAATAGTGAGCAGAACGGACCCAGAGCCCAAGTGCCTCATTTTGTCAGTGTTTGGGTACCACGGTGATGAGCAAAATCATCTGGATGTCTTAACACATTAAATTGGAAATATCCTTACTCTGCTACTAGTCTTCTTTGGCCCCATCCCCACACGAGTCTGACAGCTGAACACAGGCCAAAATTTCTGCCTGTGTAAATTACTGTAGCTCCTCTGCTGTCACTGGCATCAGGCCATTTTTTATACCAGCTGTAGTTCTGACCTACGTATATTTAAAAATATGGTCAGTGTAATAAAAATCTTAAGACCATTTGACTTCTTGGTGTGGACATAGGCAAGGTGTGTTAATCTCATTTCCAGGACTAAGGCCAAGATGTACAACCTGTCTGAAGTAGGTCACCTGCATCCATATATAGGCACCCATATGAAGTGGTTTAAGAAGAGCCAAGTGTTTGCACATCTCTCTGATTTCACTTGTCACTTCAGCCATGACTTTTGACAATCCTACAGTAGAAAAGGATTGGTGTGCTTTTCCTGGCCTGTGCCCTACCAACAGAAGGTAAAGCCATGCAGCTTCGTCAGGATTTGCTCCACCTCCAGGACATGGGTTTTTCAAGAACTCAAAGTCCACACAAACTCAAGAAAACCACTTACTACAGCTTTGTGCCTGATTATCCCTTTTTATAGATGAGATCTCCCTATTCTACACAAAGGCTGTGACACTTAAAATGTTCTGAAATGCTGCACTAATTCTGTGTATTACTTCTAATTCCTGTTATCTCCATTACTACTGCACGCCAAGGGGAGCTGAGGATAGCTGAGCCAAGCAAAGAAATTATTGTTCATTGTGCACATCTTGAGCACTTCCTGATTTTGGAGGTGGATGCTACAGAAACTTGTCCTTTGACTACCCAAAGAAGAACCTGCCAGTCACTGGTTTTGGGCTATTGCAAATGAGCATCATAAAGCTCCCAGGCTGAAACATGATGGCGTTGAAGCTGGAAAAATACTGGAATTAGTCCCTATCACAGCAGCCAGGTCTGAGCTGCTAGTTACACCTTACTGCATAGCTCAATGAGGAAGTCAATCAGCTTTAAAAAAATAAATAAATCTTTTCCCATTATACGGGCTTACATGTTGGGCAGTGTCATTTTTACAGACTCCCATTACCACACAGATCAGCTTCAATAGGTCTAAACTCATCCAACCAACAGGGTTTCCCCTCTGCTCAGTTTTAGTACCAGAGACAGTGCTAGCAACTTTCTCCTGGCCTCAAATAGTTCAAGACCATCTCATTAGGGATTTGACAAAGAACCTGAAGCATCAGACAGATTACAGACTAACAGGCACCTGTAAGAGATAGCTGACCTATTTAACACCCCAGCTAACTTTTGAGCAGGACTGAGTTGAATAGGAGCAAGCTGTTAACTGGAGATTCACACACCATAGATCTAAGTCCTCCAAACTCACAAGATCATTACTATTTACCCGGTAGGCCTGACTTGCTCCTTAAGACTAAATTTATCTGAATGCTTCAGACTGACTCAATTAACATCACTCCTGAACTCTCTGCCTCAGCACAGAAAAGCAGAGCAGGAAAGTTAAATTGCTGTGAACAGAGTGGCAGTCAAGTCCAAGGAGGTTGGCTCTTCATGACATATTTCTGTGAACAAGATGCATTAAATGTGAAGCAGAACACCCAAGGATTCTGGCTCTGTGTCTTTGCTTCATACGGAAATGCCTCCTCTTCGCAGCATCAAAGCAAGACAGGCATTTGGTGCATCACTATTAAAAGACTGCAGTGTGATAATAACAGTCTTCAATGGTATGGGACATCTCCTAGAAGAGAAAACCTTGTTATTTTTCCTGTGCTTTGCAGTACCTCCTACGACTGCTTTCCTCAGCCTAAGCATGGTACGTGCACAGGTTTTGCCTGTTCCCTGCTTTCACTGTGTACCCAGAGAGTCTTTCAATTTTTTTCTCTAAAAAAAAACCCTAGTTTTGGCTTTCCATCCCAAAAGCTACAACTCTAATCAAACATATTATTGTCTTATTTCTGTGATTTCCTCTGGCTTCTGACCTTTCCCATACTGACATCACCTGCTTCCCTTCCAAAGAGGATGCAGACTCTGATCCCTTTCTCAGCCAAGTGCCCTCCAGTTCTGAAGTGCTCTGCGAGGTAACTGTGTGGCACTCTTCCATGGTTTCCCTACAGGCTTCTCATTTCTTCCCTGTTTTTCTGCTAGTACCTTATTCTCAGCCATTCCCTCTGCTCCACACCCAGTGTTAGACTCTGTAACTCCTCTGGCTTGTCCTTCAGATATGTTTAAAAACAAAGCAAAGTAAAACATGAGTCTTTGGTTAAAGAAATTCACAATCCACTTGACAGCTTTTATCATAAGACCTCAATGGCAAGGACCATATTTTTGTTCAGTGTTTCCAGGGCATCTGCTTCAGAAGGAACTAATCAGTGACTGACAATAATACAAATAATAAACCCTCGTAAAGAATCATCATAACATGACAATATCACAGACCCTATAAGAAGACTGCCCAATTCAGAGTTTTATTTGCATTCACTCAGAATACTTCCTGCACCTATAGCTTCAAAAGCTACTCAGACTGACAGGTGCAGCACATGAAAGGCCTGTGAAACCAAAGGCAACTCGCTGAAAGTTTTCATCTGGAGTTTCCACTATACTCGGGCGTGGGAAAAGACAGTAGTAAACAGTGGAAGAGAAACACAGTCCAGATATTTCCACAGAAAGTAAATCTGCTTCCACAGAGAACTGCCTATTTCTTGCTAGCTATTATTTTTAACCTCTTGGAGATTTATTTTTACTACAATTTAAATGTATCTGTTATACGCCATAACATTATTATTATGAGAGACACTAAAATAGCGAAGTATTCTAGGCACTTGATACCGTTTTACAAAGCAGGGAACTAAAGCCAGCGATGACTGCAGCTCACTGCAACAAACACCAGTCACACGACACACACACCCCTTTAGCCTTACTCCTCATACCTCCTCTGTGGAGTTACTCCCCAAGCTGTGGTGTGCTTTCTCCTGCTGTTTAACGGGGGTGGCAGGGAGCAAACAAGGAATTAAAATGCATCCAGTGGGATGAACTTCTGATTTCTGCTACCAGGCTGTGGGCACAGCCTTGGACTCACAGCCCACAGCTTGGAGCCACTAAAGCCATCAGCTAAGCCTACATATCTCGTAGCAAAACTATCTAGGATACTTTAGAATCATAGAATAGTTTGGATCAGAAGGGACCTTTAAAGGTCCCTGCCATGAGAAGCGACATCTTCCAAAAGATCAAGTTATTCAGAGCCCTGTCTAACCTGGTCTTGAATGTTTACAGAGGTGGAGGCATCTGTCACCTTTTTGAGCCATCTGTGCTTGTGTTTTCACCACCCTAATCCTAAAACATTTCTTCCTTATCTCTAGTCTGAATCTACTCTCTTTTAGTATAAATCATCACCTCTTGTCTTATCACAACAGGCCCTACTCATCTTTTTATAAGCCCACTTTAAATATTGAAAAGCCATGAGAAAGTATCCCTGGAGCCTTCTCTTCTCCAGGCTGAAGAACCCTTTCCTCACAGAATCCATTTCCAACCTCTCTGATCATTTTTGTGGACCTAACCTTGGGGCTTTAATTTCTTTTTTCACTAAGCTGTTTTAAATAAGCAAAGGTTTGTTTGTGCAAGGGTCTCAGGTTTTTGGCTTCATAGTGTATAATCTATTAAGACTAATAAAATACATTTAAATAAAGAAATTCCATCTTTATTAATGAGCTTAACTTTTCAGTGCTCCAACACTGAATGACATCTCTTCATCTCAAGACAGGCTATGGTAGATCATAACTTTCCACTCCTAAAGAACACAGCTGGCAAAGCTCTTTTGTTTTCAGCTTGGATGCTGTTTGGCACAACAGTTTGACATTCGCTTACAAGACTGGTGAAAAATATGCACTGCTAATTTTCCTAAGTGCCACACCAGCGTCTCTGGGGGCCACATGTTTGCCTACCTTGCCATAGAGTAATGGGATTTCCTCCCAGATAATAAAGTGAGCTTCACATCAGCTAAGGCAAGACTTTAGACAGGTGTCCTCCTCCTTCGTTACTGAACGATATATTCATGGTAAAGCGCTAAAGTTGATAACATCTTTAAAATACATTTCTTCCCTAGTGTGGGGGATACAAGCCGATAATCCCCGCAGATCTCCTTTTTCTCCCCCATTGCCCCCGTGGTTTATCATGTCCAATTAGCCATCTGCCATGCCGGCACTGCCATACAAAGGCAGCCCGCTCCCCTCCGCCGCAGCCCATCAGCAGGGCCATTGTCCCGGCTGACAAACAAGAATCAGACACTATTGTCTCCAGCTGACGATGCTGCTCCCAAAGTAGGCTGCCAGTTGCCATTAAAACAGCGGGAGCGCCAGAGTACGCTCCAGGAGTCAGGAACCGTGCCAGCAGCGCCGATATTACCGGGTGAATCTATACAAAGCTCTTTTTGAGATATATATCTATATATTCTGATTTCAGGTAATAAACCACCCTCTCTATCCCAGTTGCACCTGAGCATGCCTGACCTACTGCCTTTACTGCTTCACCAAGCACTCACCTGGTAAAGAAATGGTCACAATCCCCAGAAGACAGCAACATCTTGGTGTCAAATCTTTCATTGTAATGTTGTTTATTATTATTTTAAAGGTAAGGCACGTCTTCTGCCACTTCAGCACAGCTTATTCCACATATCACACCTTCCCCTTCACCACTTTCCCCTCCAACTCCATCCCCAAAATGTATTTTAAAACACTGAAAACTCCACCATGTCTATGTGGGTACCAATTATGCAACAAGGTTAATTTAATTTCTCTTACAAACAACACACATTCACCCTTTTTCCCAAGGCCACTTCACTAAAAGAAATGACTAGAGCAGCTGGTCTGCCAGTCACCAAGATGTTAAATTGAAGATCATTTCCTCTTATTATTCTCAGCAAAGCATGATGTGACCTTACACTAAAAACTACAGGCTGCCTAATTATGGTAGTTTTGTTCCATCAGTGAAACTGAAATGCTGGTTCATATAATTAAGGTTACTAAAAAAGGAATTCCATTTTTAGTTTTAAAGGTAATTTGTTGCCTCGAAGTGGAAGTGCAACAAATTAGACCTATGTACCTGTATGTTCTCAGCTTGTGTAATTTGAAAGAAACAGAAAACACTCCTAGATTTTAGTAACAAAGCCACACGTTGATAAGACACAAAGCACCCCAATAAACCACAATTTATTCAAGGCACTAGTTAATGAAAATGAGCAAACAAAATGAATATTTATGTTTATATTTAAAAGTAGAAACAGAATTATCTTCTAATCCCTTGATTAGGAAACAGAAATTATTTAAACTTCAACAAATGTTTTAAATGATATTACAGTCTCCAGCACTGAAAATACATTGTTTCAATATACCCCTTTTAACCTTCACTGAATAGTTAAAAATAAAATAAATGAAAAGCAACTGAAACTAACATGAATCCACAGTAATCACATAGGTTGCCGACCTTCACAATGACTAACAACAGAGGAAAGTGTTTGCCCTGGATTCAAACACAGTGCTCATTCTGGACCAAATCTGAAATATAACATGTATACTTACATATTTTGCTGAAATGTTACTCTATTCTTAGCACAAAATGCTCTAAATCCCATTTCAACACACTGCAGTCCACATATCACGCAGGTGACTGACTTAAACCTAGATTTACGATTGCCACTGCAGTGTCTGGGCCAAGTTCTGTTTTCCGTTATATCTGTGAAAACTCCCAAACAATTCCTCTGAAGTTCTCTGGATCTGTACAACAGTAACACAATCCATCCCAGAACCGAGTGGGAAAGAAATAATTTAAAATATTATGACTTCTTTCTTTTACAGCCCTTTACACTTTAAGGTTCTCCATTCCGACGATCATACTTGACTTTTTTTATCCAGCTTTCTTTTGCAAAACGTATATTGTAATATTCAGTGTTATTCCTGCCAGATTCTCTAGGCAAAATTCCCCAAGTGGCAAAGTCCCTTCAGTTAAACACAGGGCGCGTGAGCCATGCAAGGCTGTAAAACGGGAGTTGTTTATCCAAAGAAATATTAAAAGCAGGACACCAGTCCAAATCAAACAAAAGCACAAATACCTCTAAGTCGTTTCATGACTTTAAGTTCCAGCCATAAAAGACACAGCACTATGGGTTTATAAGGCCTAATACTCCATAAGTATTTTCTTTGATGTAACTATGAAATACTTAAAATACCACTGGGTACTGTATGGTACATGTCACCATGGAGCAATAAAGCTGCTCGACATCCATAATCGACCTTCCCAAAGACCACAAGGTCACAGCAGCTGAAACAACAGAATACTTCATTCCCAGCCTTCAAGAGGCCCAGAGCACCTGTCCAGCCAGAGGACTCCCCAACAGACTCTTATCATGGGGGTGTGCTTGGAAATTACACCGAGGAAAACCCACCAAACCCATTTTTGAAACCTCATGTTTCCCCGGTAGGTTATTATTGTGGGACTTGATAAAAAATACAGTATGGGAGGCAGGTGGTAGGAAACAGCAACAGTTGTATCTACCTGGCCAGGTTGGATGCTCATTTCTATCCATGCCACTCATCATCCCAAGACACACATGGCCATCTAAGGCCACAGGCAAAATAGTCTACACAAACACTAGGAAGCTTGTTCCTTTTTGATGACTTCAAGAATACAATTTTCTTCTTTCAGAATTTCAACCCCAAAACACAGCACAGGCAACAGGCCCCCACCAACAGCTTCTATAGGTGCCACATTGAGCTTTGTGTGCCCGTGCACTTCACTAATGTCTGTGCTATGGGCTTATGTTTCCTATTGCGGCCTGTCCTGGAAATCAGGGATTGTGAACTTCCGTACACATGAGCTCTGAACAGAAGCTGGGTGTGAAAGGCCCCTTCCTCTGGAAGTAATTCTGTTCAATATTAGTTGAATTAATATCAAACACAATAAGTGTCTTTCTACTGGCCTATAACACAATGCAATCTCATCCTGAACAAACACATTGTAAATAACTATCAGATGTCATCCCTGATCCCCTTCTGAGTGAGGAAGAAGGAATTAGTATAGGAAAGAAATTATTATCGGAATATAAATCACTCATTTAAATTGTGCCCTTTCAGCATCAGACAAAAAGAGATCCATTTTTTGTCACAAGACCCCACAAACCAGCAGGTTCTGCCCCATTTCTGAGCACCATCTGCATGGTGAGAGGGGGAAGAGGACAGCCGTCTCACCAAGACCTCTTGATTCACCTTTACGTCCTTTGCCATGTCTATACGTGAATTCCCAGACTAGCAGAGCTGCCTCAGAGTCTTGAGGTGGAGAAGATGGGACAACAGCAGGGCAGAGCCACACAGCCTTCCATGTGCACTGGGGTATCCAGTGACAAGAGGCTTTTGGGGCCCCACATGTAGTGAGATAACTGTCCTCCTCCCCCATGTCAATCACACGACAAAACAAAAAACACCTGCATTAGACAATAAAGAAAGAAAACAACAAAACTCACATTCCTGACAGGGTCAGAGGTCAAAGCCTCCAGAGAGTGGCACAGCTTTTAATTAACAGCATCACCTCAAAGAACACAATGGCTTTCCAAGTGATAGGAAAGACCTGACAGTCTTTTCTGCAACAGAGCCTCCTTTATCAGCACACATTGCCAGACCAGGCCTTATGAATTAAAAAGTCTCAAGGTGAGGAAGCCAGGCATCACACGAACACCTCACCCCCAGTGACAACTCGACTGAATCAATTTACCTGCTCTACGAGGAGACACTTGAGTCCATCAGCCTCGAGGAGCACTTCTCTGCAGACATCATCTCAAGCACATCTATTGATCAAACAGCCTGGCCACTGCCAATTATTTTAAAGTTATTTAATAGCAGAGCTGCCAGTCACTCATGCACAAATGAACAATGCTAGAAGTATAACCAGATGAAAAGCAGAAAGCAAACAGAATAATTCATTGCGTTCAAAGGAGATGGAACAACATCAATTTTCGACACACACAGGAAGTATCAATGACAAAGTTGGCATCTTCATATCAGACACAATCAATGCTATACTTAAGTGCCAGAAAAATAAATTAGAAAATAAAACTGTACCTGATAGTGGATAAGAAATATTGATGATTACTCTTGTTAGTAATTGGTAGTTTGCTAAATTGTTCTGTCTCTGACCTCTGTAAATATTTAAACTTTTGGAAAAGGGTTTCCTTATGTGTTTCACCTCTGTTTCCAAAACACATTGCATAAATTACTGCAGCTTAGGCAGGAAGTGAAAACTTTCCCTCTGTGTCTGTATCCAAGGGATATCTATCATTTGTGCACTTTACGAAGTGACTTACTTTATGTTTGAAACAATAAGTATTTGGATTCTGTTCCTTGCAATATAGAAGTCTCAGTACACATTAAATATAGACTACTGAGAATTCCAGAGAACTTGCTCGTATTTTATCTGTCACCAAAATAGACATAAGAAACTTAATAAGGAATACCTAGGCATAGATTTGGTTTCTTACTGAAACATAAGCTCAAACAGAAGCAACAGACATCACACAGAAATTACTGCTGCAATTCAGCAGCCAGTGTTATCCTAGAAATCAGAGCTGGAGACTGCTATAGTAATTTCTGCCCTTCAAGTCCCTCTGCCTGTTAATTTTTATCCCAATAACACGGGATTGATTGTCTAAAGGAGAATTCCTGAATTCCTTCCGCATATATCTGATGGTGAAAATTAGAATAGTCCCTGTCCTGCCTGTCTCCAGGGAGGTGCCAGCATCAACCACACAGGTGTTAAATCCACCCTTTTTCTAAAGTCATTCCTAGTTCTCATCAGTGTTAAGCACCAGAACAGACCTTCCTTTATTACCTGGTGTTAACTTTTTCAATTTGACTTTCCAGGTACAGCTCAGAAAGCTGCTATCTCAATTGTCGCCGCTGATAAGGGACTGGTACCGCGAGTGTTTGGGTGCTGCTGGGGGAGCTGTTCTGTGTGCGGCGCCACTCCCAGCATCAGCCTCCTCTGCCGGTACCAGGGAGCAGCCTATCGATCCTCCCGGCTCAGTGCAAAGCCCAGCCACTTGCTAAAAGCCTCTGAGAGAGATATTAGTTACTCGGACCCTTGTTTTTTTCATGGAGAATAATGAGTTCATGCTTTTCCATGTGGTAGCTGTGAATTTGGGAAGAGTTTAGGCTGTTTAGTATATGCATGTGCTTTTAGAGCAGCTAATCTTTAAACCACACAGATTCATTTTTTATTTGATGTGAATGTACAACGGCATGTAAGACAATGGTTATGCTTTACAAAACCAGAATATAAGTCAGGACAAAGAATTAAAAAAAAGATAATACCAAGGGGGAAGGGATACTAAGTCAATGCAGGTCTCTGCAGGTCTAACAGACCCTGTCTCACAGTCCCTACTCAGGCAGGGTTGTTATTGCCAGCCTGAGGGGTGCGGGAGAGTCAGTTGTGTCCTGGCTACAACTGTTCTCTCAAGCCCCACATGAGCTGTTCTCTCAGCCATCCATTAACCCAACTTCAGACAGGCACAACAGCAGCACACAAACCCCAGAAGAGAAGGGGGCCCAAACAATGCAGAGAACCAACAGTCTCATTTCACACAAGTCGTGCCTGCTCTCGTGCTTTCTCCATTTCTCAGAGATGTTGCCCAGCCATTCTAACCGATGACAATCAAAATTAACTACTAATAACTTTGGCGCTTTTTTCATATCATCTTTTTGGACACAAGATGCTACATAATGGTGCAGAAACCTGAATTTTGCCATCTTCTTTGATGAACCTTAATGTAAAGGAGACAAGCATCAGAGATAGCCTACACATACATGCTCCACTGCAAGGATGTGGCCTAGGCCCCCCTTCCAAGCCCAGGTTCCTGCGATTTTGTTTCCTCAAGCAGAAGTATTAGAAGAATCTCTGAAATCTCCATGTTAAATGTATAATGCAGGTGACAAGTGTATTTGTGGATCTACAGGTGAAATTTCAGGTGAAGGAGGCAGGTTGGCAGAAATGTCTAGCCACATGCCTCCCTGTGTTTTTCCCTCATTTAGGAATACCTTTTTCATATAAGCTAGATAGGCTTGACTCTCTCCAAATTCAATTCTGCTAACGTGCTTATGTTGAGAGGGCAGTGTTGCAGAGAAGTGATTCAGCCTGAGGTGAAGAAGGGGAGAGAGGAAAAAGGTCGAGGGAAACCTTAATTAACGGGGTTTTTTTTAAAGGAAAATTGGTGCGTTATTTTTCTCTTTTTTTTCCCTAACAAATCTGTCATTGTTGAGACTTAGGAAACTAGCTTGTAGCCAGGTAGGCTATCAACAAGCAAATATCCTATGGCTTAATGACTTGTGGATCACAAGATACACACAGCCAGACCTTATTATACTTATCCTCTAGATCAAAGGGTTTTCACATAAATGGGGTGCAGTCTACCATAGCAGGGAGCTGCTGCAGGCCTTCAGGATTTTACTTCTTTAAAGTTTTGGTGATTACATAATCGCTTTTTGGTAAGTGGAGCTCAAAGCACTATGTGTAGCTAATGAGCAGGTAGAGGGAGGAAAACAGCTGAAAAGCAGAGTTTTGACAAACAGCTGTGGCAATAAGTGTCAGTCCTAGCCCACAAGGGTCAATGCCCTTGTGAAAGAAGCATTTAATCCTTTACAATTTTTAATTAAAAATCTACCAAGAAGATTATAATACTTTCTTAAGATTTTGATGGAGGGGAGGGAGAGAAGGGGGGTGTGTCATGCAAACCACAAGTTGCTTCACCTCAGATGCTGATACTGTGCTGGTGGCTCCCACACAAATACCACCCCACAAACGGGTGATGCAGTGGGGACCCCAGCATATAGCTATTACCCATAGAATTTAATTAACCACTGCTTCATTAGCAACACCACGCTCTGCCGTAGCCCAGCTATACTTGGCTCCACTTCAGCATCCTCTGAAACGGGAGAGCGAAACACAGCACTCTCACCCAGCCCTGAGATATTTCGCGAGCCGTTCCCCGCGGGGTCAGCCTCCCCGGCCGGCAGCGAGGCTGCAGGCGACCGCTGCCCGGGGCGTCTCTGCCCTCACTGCCCACCCGAGGGCGGCAGGGGCAGCTCCCGGCGCTCCACCCGGCTGGCGCGGGGTGGGCAGGGCAGGCGGCCAGCTCCGCTCCCAAACACCGGCCGGTACCCGGGTGGTGCCGCCGCCCGGGGCGGGGGCCCGGCGGGGCCCAGCCGGCGCTGCCTCCTGCGGGGGGTGACAACGCGGCAGCTCTCCCCGAGCATCCCCGCGGGGCTTTTGTGCCTGCGTGGGGAGGGGGCCCGGCCGGTCCTCTCTCGAGGCGGTGGGAGCGCAGCCCCGGGGTAACAGCCTCCCGGGGGCGGGAGAGGCGACCGGGGCACGGACGCGCGAGGGGCTGAAGAAGACAAAGCGAACAGGCAGGCAGGGACCCCCTCCATCCCCTCCTCTCCCCTACTCGCGACTCCACTGCCGGCGGTGCCCGCGCCGCAGCCGCCAGCCCCGCATCCCGCGGCGGAGGCAGGGCCCGGTGTTGCTCCGGCCCCTTCCCCGCAGCTTCCCTACCTGTTCGGAAGAAAGCATCCACCTCGGAGTCAGGGACAGCGCCTTCCTCCGCCGCCCCTTCGGCGGGATTCATGGCTGGGGGAGAGGCGGCAGCGAGCCCGGCGGCTGGTAATATCCAGTGAGTTAGGGAGGAGGAGAGCCGAGAGAGAGAGAGAAAAAGAGGGAGGGAGAAGAGGAGGGAGGGAGGGATGGAGGCGCGTTCAGCAGCGAGCCCAGCCGAGCGCCGCCCGGATCATCCCTTCCCGGTGCCTGCGGGGCGGCTGCCCCGGGGCTGGGCTGCGCTGCCCCCGGGCTGCGCTGGGCTGCGCTGGGCGGCGCGGCCGGGGCGGGGTGCGAGTGCCGAGCCCCGCCGCCGCCGGCCCCCTCCCCTCCGCCCGCTATTGTTCCGACCTGCTCCGCTCCGCTCCCCCCGCTCCCCCCGCTGCCCCTCGCCGCGCTGACAGCCCAGCCCGGCCCGGCCCCCGGCGGCCGCCCCCGCCGCTCCCCTGCCGGCACTTCCTGAGCCAGGCCGGCCCGGCCGCGGCGCCCCCGCCGCCGGGGCAGCCCCTCCGCGGGGCGCGGCCGCTCGGGCGGGGCGGGCCGGGCACAGGTGCGAGCACAGACACCCCGGCGGGGGCCGGCAGGGGGTTTTTTATTCCCTACCGCTGTGCGCTCCGCAGCCGTGTCGCTGTGCATCCCCGGGCGGCACCGCTGCCATGTCTCCTCTGCGAGGAGCAGCCGCGGGGGCTCGGCGCGGCGCTCGGCTGTCAGCTAGGCAGGTACTCGGGCAGCGAAAGTGAACGCTACTGTGATTACACAGACACAAAATTTCTTCTTTGGTTTTCTTTTCTTTCTTTTTTTTCTTAATGTTCATGAGCTGTAGGGCACTATTGCTTTGGAAACGATCAGTGAAACTGCATGTTGTTGCAGGTATGCCTTCATATTTTGTTCTTTATAATCCTAGGTGACTAGAGAGCCAAAAAGGAGTTTGAGAAGCCAAGACCCTGGTCCCAGTTCAGACACCGATTCAACTCACTAAACGATTTTGATTTTTCTACTGTAACTCCGGTATTTATGGTTTGGGACAATAAGTGTTGTCTCAAAAGGAGTGCTGTGAGGAATACTTGTACTTTGTTAGCTGCCGAGTTAAATATTCTTCCCTGAGCCCAGCTATCAAGATTTCAAGCACAGACAGGCAGAGATAGACAGAAAGACAGATGTTTGCCATTTGGGCACTTTCTTCTGCTGTTCACCTATTTGAAGTTGCCCCAGCTCCTCATTCTTCTACAATCACGTAACGGCTCTAAAACGAGCAGCCTGCTTAAGGAGAAATGTTGCTGTTTCACCTATTCAAACCACGGTTGTAAAACAGGAGTGTTACTCTCACACCTCACAGTTCTCCATTTTTGTTTCCTCTACTATTAGGAAGAAAAAGCAACTGTTAGTGTTATCACCCCTCTGGCTCTATTACTCTTGGATAACCCATCCTTGCTGTAAAATCCCATCCATCACTATCAAGAATAGAAGTCCTTTAGCCAGCACATCCCCATGGACTCTGTATCGTTATTCTATAGGAGTAATGTCCAGTCACCACTCCTGTGCCACTGAAAAACTCTGATGTTTAAGGGAGTTGAGGACAAAACACCTCTGAGAACCTGGTCACCACAGAGACACTCACTGGAGCACTTCAAAAGATGTATCAGTCTAGTGCATCCCAAGACAGAAAATACTCGGAATAACACAAGTGTCAGAGCCAACTGCTTATGAGTGACACTGTTTGGATCAGATCTCAACCCGTACATAGGTTAGCAGCTGAGCCTGGCAGAACTTTTCCTGTTTCAGCCCAGATTACTTTAGATACCAGAGGAGCATGGGTTTCCTCCACCTGATCTCTTCTCAATAGAGCTGAGTGAGAGGAAGGCTGGATTTGGATGTATATTGCATTTGATTAAAAGACTGAAAATTTCCCTGCAGAAACTTAACTTTCAAAATGGTAATGACCAGGCAGGATGAGCACAGAGATCTCAGTCACATCTTCTCTGACCTTACTGTTTACTACTGGAATTGAAACAGAATATGTCATGCCCAGAGACTCAGAAAAGGGCAAACATCCTATAGAGATACATCTAGCATTTACTTTCCCTCTGGTTGCCTTATTCCCTCCCTCCTGATCTCTGATGTAGTGTGATTTCCCATGCCTAACTCCAGCTGGTTTTAGCTGAAGCCATTTATCCTTCTATGCTTATGGATAAAAAGGGTCATTTCACAACTGTCTGCAGAAAACAGCAACACAAAAGCTATGTCCAGGCTGCTGAAGCTCATTGTAGACCCTTGTGCTGTCTCTGAGTTCACCTCCTTAGGACAACCAGGATTCCAGGACCACCTCAGTATCAGGCATGCCAGCAGTGGGGCATTACCACAGTACATTACCACAGTACAAGCACCTGATTACAATCAGTCTTTCAAGCACCAGACTTTCTTCAGTGACCATTCACCCCTTCTTCCACATCACAGCACAAAGCAGAAAAGCTTTCCATCTTCCAGGCTTAAGGAAGCTGCACCATTTTGAATCCCATCTCAAGATCTCATCTCTGAATACTCACTAGCCCAACTCAGATTCACTCCCTAACCCTCATTCTCCCCCAGGTTTATTCAGGAGTGTGAGCTAAAGTCTTGGTAGCTGGGAAGAATGTGGCTTCCTCATGAAGCACTTTGAATCCACTCAGGATTTGCTACAGCCTGGTGGGGTTTAGAGTTAAAGCATTGTAGAGCATCGTTAGAAGCTAGACAGAGGTTACTCATAAGCAGGGAAGGTTTAGCATCCTCCAAAGGGAATGAATGTTGTCAGCGATGGAGAGATTTATATTCCCCTTTCATTAGGAACAGTGCAGGCGTGGCCTGCAGCACCAGCTGTAGAAATCATATAGGCTACAGAAAGCACATTTTTCTGTATAACCTGCAATCAAAGGTGTTAGAAAATATTGAGGGAGGGAGTGGTTCATTTAGCTGGCCTGTCATCCCAATACCTACACAGATTCCTGGGTAATGATTAAACCATTTAAGACACTCATATTTAACCATATAAAATACCAATATCTTCTGAAAACAAATTATTTTTTTCTTCACAGAAAAATGTCATTGCAACAAGAATGGTCCCAAATCTCTCATAACTTAAAACAAATGAGAAGTTCCACTTTTTAAAGAATAAAGGTGTTTTGAAAGTTTTTTTGAATAGAGTTTCATTAAGGTCTATCAAGACTTAGCTGTGAATATTTCTTGCCCATCTCTGCTGTGCAAGACACACCAAGTTTGTTCTTCTCTGCTTGCAGCTCCATCAGCCAGGGAAGCCCTGCACAATATATTCACTGTTTTCATGGAATTATCACTGAAGCATTAGTCCTGCTGTCACATTTTGCACACACCTCTTATTTGCACACACCATGGCAATGCAGAGTGGGGAGTACCACAGTCTGCTATCAGTAAATTTTAGTGCAAACCCAGACAGTGAGCTACTATTTTTATTAACACGGCAAGCAGAACAGGGCTGTCACTGTAAAATATCATTAACAAGTGGGAACCACCATGACTTCCGTTCAAGTCCCGGCAAGGAGTTTACAGTTTTTGTTGTTCAAAGAAGAGCCATTAAATAAAGAATAAAATACTTTCTGCAATGTATAATTCACTTTTTAGATAAAATGCTGAAGGCACCTACAGTTTCCTTGAAAAACAAAACACAAAAAACCCCCTGTAGAATTACATAAGCCAAAATACACTAGTTTCACTGACAGACACGGCTTTTAATCTTTTGCATGGCTCTACTTGACAAATGCCTCAATTCATACCACACAACTTACTTTAACTAGGTACGAATGTTTTTCTTTTTGACAGCCCCTAAAGCCGCTCAAAGATCAGAAACTGTCACACAGGCTTTTGATTTAAGGCTTCTGCTATAGTCAAGTTTTCCAGTGGGATGGCAATAGGTGGCATCTGAGTGAAACACTTTTTAGCTAAACCTCATGAGCTTGCCAGCTATAGGATGGGAGGAGGGAGAAGAATTTGAACAAGAAATCAGCAAAATTCATCTTTCCAAGAGAGCAGATCCAAGACAGAAGAAATGCATTTGAAGGCTCTAGGACAGTTGCACTGCTGGAAACAGAACAGCACTCTGAGAAAGCGCATGCAAAATGGGTGTCCTGCACAAAGGATCAGGAGTCCAGAGCTGCAAAACACAGTACGAGGGGCAAGGGCTGTCATTCAAAAGGGACAGGGAGAAAAACCACCCTGGAGGCTCAGCAGATGAGCTGCAGCCTGCAAGGGGCTGCAGAGACTTACTTGTGCAGAAAGTGCCTCCCATTCAGTGACACAGCAATGTCTAAACAGAGAGTGTTAATAGGTGGGATCAAGAGAAAACCTGAATAGCAGAAGAGGAAAATATAAGTCTTAAAAGCACATAAGGCTGCCTTGTTAATAATTTATTTGCAGCTACATTCTGGGGTATGTGAGAAGAATTTTTCACACCCAGAGACCCGTTCAGACCTATGTTTAGGTATTAGACTTGAGACTACTACGCTTTTAAATGGCACCAGGCACAAGGGGGTGGAAGTTTCCATCCACGTTCTAGACTATCAGGAATGTTGCAAGGGAAAATCTGCAAGTCCCCAGAAACAGGGTGTTCAGAGAAGACTCGAGGGCAGGATGGAGGAGGCAGAAGACACGTTTCATATGTGTAGGCTCAAATGCCCATATATCTGCCAAAGATAATTTCTGGCTCAGCAGACAGCACGTGCACATCAAGGTTGGCTTTGCAGCATCCACATGTACATTTACACATGCGGCTTAGCTCTGTCCTTTGCTTAGATGTAGAATAGCTGGGCAGGCATGGAGCAAGCTCTAATTCCATGCCAAAGCCCTTGTCCCAGCATCATCCCCACTGTTGTTATCCTCCCTCTCTGGATCACAGCTGAAGTGGGAATGTCTACTCAGTCGCTATCCACACTCCTGCTTTCAGAGTGGATGTAAATTCCCATTTCCCCTAACTTGGACAGAAAGCTGAGCAATAATCACTCCTCTGCAGAAACATCACTCCACTCAGAAGAAAGTGATAGCAATTAGCAAGACAATTTTAAAAACAAGAGAGTTTTTTTATCGGTGTGGCAGTACAGAGGTTTGCTAGCATAAGTAGACAGACAAATATGTCTCTTCCATAAATTTCAGAACTGCATTTGCTACTCTGGCCACAGAAGTTAAACTGAATTAGCAAGCAAAACAGCTGATGCATCCAAGGAGTTACAGGTCTCAGTTAAGCTCACAGATATGCATCTAGAAGAGCTAGTAGTGATTGAAAATCCTTTTCTCCCTGGCAACTCTTTGGATACATTTGTTAAATAAGTTGCTAATAAGTGCTAATGGATCACAGATTCTGTTAACTAATGAAATAAAATAAATAAATCTAATCACAAAGGCGGTATCCCTCAGCCAGGTTCCGTTTGCTACAGCAGACTTGAAAAAAGCTTGTGTCGGCCAAGTCTGTGCTGTACTTTTATGTACATACAGAACATGAGCCTTAAGCACTGTTAAGCTGGAACATTTTATTCTAACTAAGTTTCCTGAAAACATTTAATCCTGATCCTGAAATTTTGCCAGATTCTTAGCGATACTGAGCAGTACTTATTTGACATGAGCTCCTAAACTCCAAGCAACCTCCCAGGCAAGTTCTGCCCAGTGCAGAAAGAGTTACAGAACTAGAACAGAGAAAGGAAGTATTAAATATTGAAGTGTTTGGGGAAGAATGTAAATGTACATGGTAGCTATTCAGAAAACCAATTTTGAAGTGAAGCATGCATTAAAATTAAACAGTGACTACTACTTTATTACCACAAGCATTCATTTCAGTGCACTTGTAGGATACTAATTTCACACATGGTTGGACATAAATACTAACTTGTTTTCCATTTCACCAGTATAAATTAGTGTGAGAAAGAAGTTTCTTCCTGGGACAAAAGTAGTGGTGTTGTATGCAAACCCAAAAACAATGTGAACCCCGTTTATTTTTTTTTTTACAAAAAATTAGAAATCTAAGTTATTGGATCTCTAAATGTGCCATAATATTTAAGCTTTGGATTCCTCTAAGAAGCTCTAGTAAACTTAATTAGCTAACACATTAAAAGTATCCTTAGGATGTCAAATGATTAAGTCATTCTTACTGAATCAGGTGAAAACCTTTCAAAATCCCCTAGACCTCCTTACTACAAAGTACATTATACATTCCTCATAAATGCTGACAGCAATCCTCACAGCCCCTGTACCTGTTTATCCTGCTCAGTGCTTTGCAATAGCTGTAACACTGAACATGTACATTGTGATATTCACACCAGACTCCCCACAATAAGTGAAATGTTTTTTCAATAATTACCTAAATGAATAAAGTTAATCAAATAGATTTTATTTTGCCTTTAGGTGAACATCACAGTATTGTTCATGTAACAGATTTGGATAAGTTCTTATCTGTGGAGTCTCACTCAAGGAACTGTTAGAAGATACCCCTCAGTGGGGTTTTTTGTGGCAGTTTGGATTTTGTGGTGTTTTATTTTGTTTTAAAAAATCAGAATTAGTGTTTCTGAAGGCAGCAATCAGTAAATTACTGAGACCAAATCTGAGGCACTGGAGTCATTCAGTGACTTTGAGTTTTAATCCACGCTCCTGAAAGCACACACAGCAGTTCTTGCAGGTAGATCTCAGGGGCAGCCATCACTCTTCCTGACACAATGAGCAGAGCTCAGTTATTCAGTGTCTCCCTGCTTTCCAGTAACTACTTCTCTCCAGAGAGCTTTGAGAGTCCTGCTGAGCACAGTTCCTCTTCTGTCGCTTTCCACAGGTATATTTTCAGCCTGGCTTACAGCTATGGCTGGAAAGGTTTCAGATCTTCTCCTCCATTTATGGTCCTTCTGGCTTTTTCTTTTCTGCCTAATAGCAGGTCTCCTCTCACTGCTGCCTATAAGCAGAGGTTCACAGGGACAGAGAGTAGCTCCAGCTTCCTTGCAGTATTCCTTGCTACAGGCAAGTGTGACAGAGGGCAGGTGTTGGGATACTGGGGATACAAGAGAAGCACATGTGACTGCAACCAGACTCGTAACTAGACAAGGAGGAAGATGTGTCCAAGCAGCCACATCCTCTTGATTCCCAGAGCCCCTGGGGTGAGGCCCAGCCTTCCACTCCTCTCTGCAATGACTCCAGAACTGGCACTTAACTGCTTGCAGTGGTGCTTCAGATCTCTCAGAGCTCATAGCCCAGCTTAGCTGTGAACTTTAAAAGTAGGTCTCTACTGCCACCACATCTTGCTTATAGTATCTTACACTTTCCATGCATTAAAAGGTCAGAGATGGATTCCCACCATTCACAAGGAGACGTAGCCAGGCAGGGAGGATAATGTACATATGGTGTATTGAAGATTCCTGATGAGGTTTGTGACCATTCCAACAACTGCAAGTATGAATGTTTTTCACCCTAAAAAAGATGCTTCAGTGGCAGAACATTCAAGAAAGAGCCTCTGTAGAGTTGTATAGTTTGGGGTTTCAGTACAAATTGCCACTTTGATATTTTTATTTTTAGTTCCAGTGCTGATGGGACCAAGATTCGTGCAGAAGTGCAGATCTGGTGTGCTGACAGCTTAGAAGGAGACAAAATTAGGAACCAGATGGGAAAACACAGATGATACTGTTCTGCAGAAGAGGCAAGACCGTATCTGAAGACACTATTTTCAAAACAATATGTTCCTAACCACTGTGACACTTGCTCTGAGAGGGAGGTCATTTATATAACAGCAGGTAAGACTGACATACTTTCTGCAGAAGAGCTGCCTTCAAGGTAGGTATTTCTACAGCCCCATCTGTCAGTCTGATAGAGGCTGGTATCAAAATTGACCTCCAGGGAAGCTGTGCTATAAATTCTTAAGGACCACACATGATTCTGAATATCTTTGAAAACATAATGCCTCACAGCTGCTGGAGCTGAAGCATTGCCTTCCTTCAAAGGGTAAACCCTCAGTGGTCGTCTGGAACTGTTTAGGAACACTGATATCTGCTATCTGCTATAAAAAAGCTCTCTGTATCACTCTGACTGATATAATGAATCTAGAAAGTGTACACAAGAACCAACCATCTTCCTTTCCTTGGCTGTGTCGTGTCAGCTCTTCCTTGTGCTCTGGTGAACATCTGGAAAGACTAATTCCTTGCTATGCTCTGCTAGCATGCTTTATTTCATAGCCAGCACTAGACAGCCCATGCTCCAGAGCTGCAAGAAGTCTGAGCTATAGGCCATAGGCCATCTGGCTACCAAGATCCAGTGTCTTTGGACCAAGCCTCTTTGGTCCTGGTAGAACAGGCTGTTTTACCAGCAGACCTGGTATATAACACAGACACAAATCTACAAAGACATTCATACACCACCTTGTCAGTGATTAGAGAAAGCATAACTCATTTCATCAGGACTTTGTTTCTTGGTAGAGCTGTCTGGGGCAAATCAATATTTGACTATATTTGAAAATGTTTGTAGGTTTGGGTTCTTTTTTTCCCTCAGAGACTTTTGTTTTAAATGGTTGGTGGTTAAAGACAAGCCGAGTACCCTGAAAGTGAAATACAGGGTGCCTGTGCAGCTTGAGTAGTTATGGCTACTGGAAAAACTGAACCTGTGTACACGCAGTACATGCTCATCAATATTCAGTCTGGTATGTAGCCAAAGGAAAAAACAACTTCTACTCCAATGCAACAGCCAGAACAATAAATATATATTAGATAGAAACAAATATTGGGAGTAAGAATTCTTACATTTAAATCCAAGGTTTCTTTATGCTGCAAACTGTGACATGCAAGAGAACAATTACCCCTCTAAATAATAATTAACCCATCTGCAACAGGGCTATAGTCTATTCTTGCCTTCAGGGAAAGGCTAAACTCGTTATGGTTCAGTGAAATACTCTTAGATCTACAGCTGCCCAACACACTACTTCAGGGTGAATTCTCCTTCTATGAGAAGTCTTGGCGGATCTTTTGCACAGAGGCAATTTCCACATTCCCAGTTATGGTGGATGGTATAGTGCTATAGCAGGATACTCTGGTGCCCAAGGGACACACATTCCCCTCCCCTTCTGTCTACTCATCCCAATTGGCACAGTCTGGGCAACAGCTACATTGGTCCCCATTTGCTCATAGGAGTGACACCCAAAACCCAGCGACTCCTTCCCCAAGTCTGACGTTCTGCAAGTGCTAAATAATAACCAATTGCAAGTCCAGGAGAAGCTTTTATCTCAAAGATACATCTCTTCATCAGTTATAAAATGGAACAGCAGAACACAACAAATGAATCTAAGATTCAAATGTCAATATTGCAAACATATGCGGCTTTTCTAGGCAACAGGAATAAACACTGCAGTCATTATTACCACTCACACAATCAAATATAGTTTGAAATCCATGATTTTGCATTTGTTTATATGTAATGGCATTTCAATCCTTTTATTTTAATCTCTTTGCAAGGCCATCCCTCCTGTTCCTTTTATGTACATGTGGATGTACACTCACACTTGTGCTGATTCTCCCCTGGCCAAAGGAAAGTTTCACACACTTCTTTTTATATATGTATTTTTCAAGTGTGGGAAACCAAATTAAAACTAATTTGGGCAATGAAGATTAAAGTTCTCTACTAAATAGTTTTCTTTATTTACCAACGAGTGTTATCTTGTCTAACTTATTAGACCAAATATATTTTCTAAGCCTTGTATCTGCAACACTGGGACAACAGCAGGATTTAGTTTTAGTCAGTAGTGTACATAAGTATCCTAAGTCTACTACAGACTTTAACTGTAGTTAAACTAGAGTAAATTCCCTGCTCTGGTGAAATCAAAAGCCCCTCTAACATCAAGAAGACTGAATTTCATCTAAATGCTCTTCAGTCTGATCAGTATAACATGCTTTTTTTGCTAAAAACCCAGGGTTCAAATACTACTATCAGCACAACTCATCATCTCTTTAGATTGTGGAACCAGAACTAATCCTATGAAGTTTAGTCAGGAGACATTTCTTTTCCTTGAATTAAAATCAATATTTTAGCATTCTGTGTGCTTTCAGTAAAGCACATTGTTCAGAAAATTATTCTTCCACCCTGTACTAATGTGGTCCAGGATCTCCCCAACTACTTTCTTCTGCATCAGTTATTAGACCTTGCACTACCCTCAATAACACCAAGTTCTTACAGTTGAGAAGCTGCAGCTAATTCAGAATACATCAGTGCACAGGAGCAGCTTAAATTATTTCCCCCAATGCATTATCATGTATTTATCTTCTCTGAATTTCATTTGCCATCATATTGCCCAATCATCCAGTTTATTAAATCCTTCAGGACACTCTCCCAGTCCTCCATACTTTCTTGCTTGGTTTCACCACCTCATTATTCAATTAATCTTCTAGATCATTACTGAACATTGAGAGGTATATTCGCCACACTACAAAGTGATTATTCTTAAAATTGAATTGGATTTTGCTGTGATACATTTAGTGGTGCAAGAAACACAACCATGAAAGCATTAGACAAATACTTCAGCATATGTCCCTAAAGAAAACAAAAGTTAGATGGACTTCTCATCCTCACCAGGGACACCGTGGTTTGTTGTTCCAGGCCCAATAACACTTTCTGTGGTTTATGGTATGCTAACAAAACAGCATACACTTAAAATAGAGCCTGATGATTTCAAGGGAGTTGAACATCCCCACTGCACCAGCAGTGGCTGCATTTGCTTTAGTCCTCCTTGTGCCTGGGAAGAGCACCAAAACATGCTACTGCTCACTGACATGTTCTCCTTCCTCCTAGGAGCTCTTGCCATCTCCTGCAAACCCAGGGGGAGAAGGAGATAGATCAAATGGAATAGAGGAGACAAGGAAAGCATCACCAGGAAAGCTGGGAATGTGCCAAGAACCCAGTAGACTTAGGCACTCCACTCCCATTACAGTTCTGTAGGTGTTAAGTGCCAAATAATTTCAAAAATCCCTAAAGAAATGACTACATATGGTACACTCTGCCAAGGCGTGGAGCTGCCTCCCTGCTGTGCTATGGTTTTGTCCATAACAGTGTAGGTGGACATTTTCAGACACTAACATCAGGCAGAGGAGCTACTGACTCAGAATCTGCTGTGAACTTTCAACCTCACAGGAATCAACTCTGAAGTCTCCCTCCGACAAAGAGTTTGTCACAGTCTCTGAGAAACCAGTCCATTAAAAGGTTTCAGAAACCTCCTTCTAAGCCTACCCAACAGATGTTGCTTTCTGTTCACTCCACAACAAAAGACACCCATGTTTTCAGAGTCCAGTATAATTATCATAGGAGTCAACAGAAAGACAGCTCGAGTTCCAGGGCTGTCACTTCCTTATTCATTTTGGAAATACTCTCAGCTAAAGCAAAATTGCCATTGGCCTTTCCCCAAGATTTCAAACAGAGAAGAACTGCAAGATTTGACTCTTATTTGTAGTTTCTCATTCTTTAGGGCAGTGCTTTCATTTTCCCTGCACGGGCAGTTTTCTACCCATGTTTCTAGAAATCTCATTTTCCCATCTTTTTCTCTATGATCTTAATGAAAGAAAAAGTATCTAAATAAAAAACAGAGTTGGAGGTTGATCAGTAAAACTTGACAACGTGTGACAGAGTTGTCAGGTCTAAGTGGCAGGGCTTGATGACCCTGAGGTTCCCTCTCGATCCTTTGCCTTCCAGTTACACTGCCCACAAGGGAGAAACAGGGTAGCTTTGGTCAGGAGGAATGCACTGAACATGAACACAAAGATTTGGGGTTTTTTGGTTTTGGTTTAAAGGCATTCTGCCCTTTACAAGATTTTAAATACTACCATATTTTCATACATAAAGCTTCTGGGTGATTTGCACACATGCACAGGAATCTCTGGATCTTGTAACAATTCTGCTACGGATTTGCAAAACGACATCAAGCAATTCACAGTTCTGTACCTCTTTCATACTTCTGTAAAATGGTTATGGTGATACTTATTTGCCTCCCAGGAGTGGAAAGGAATCCTCGTTCCAGTTTATAGCGCTCTGAGATGCTCAAGGAGTGCTATAGAAAAGTGGAGAGGTAATTGGTTCATAAACTGTCAACCTTATGGTCATCCTCTTGGTTAAAAATAGCTTTAATGCGTCAGTTCTTTTTGAGTTAACACAGAAAAAGGCAATTAATTATGACAAGGTAGAAAGTTTGGGGTTTTTTTTTGCTGAAATGTACTGAAATGCTAATTATTGTATAAGCATTTATTACAAACTACCCCTCTCTGGAGGGCTGCAAACAGACTTCAGTACAAGTCTAACAAGGGCTACAGCACAGACTGCTGTGCACACATCACATATACTTTTTGTAACATATTATTGTAATATTAATTGCTTCAAGACATTATGATGTAATTACAACAAAACAATGATACCCCAGCCACTGCCAGTGTGCACGTATGGAGGCAGTGCTGTCAAAGTGAAATGAAAGGGTGGTGCTGTGAATTGCTGAAGAGCAACCTTTAACAAGAAAATGGAAGTGACACCAACATGATTCTGTAAAGATGGTATGATGTCCAAATTAAACTAAACTAAATCAGAGGCATTCCATTTAAACCATGTTATGAACAAGAGCCATTTATGCATTAGTGATTCAGCTTTTTAAATGAGTCAGTGACAATAAGTGACAATGTTTTGACAGTTCATCTTGAATGGCAAAAGGATCATCTGAGCCATAAGCCTTCTTTTTTCCCTCCCTTCCTCTAATCCCTTTTCAAAGAGGCTATAAAGTGCATTTCTGGTAAGAAGAGTGGTTTCATAAAGACAACACTCTTGAGATCAATATTTATTCATTGTCAGTGACCACCAGAGAAAAGCTCTATTCCTACATTTTTTTCTTGCCTATGATGTCTCATTTTTACTTTAATACCCAGAGAATAAGATCAGATCTTATCTTACCACAAAGACCATATTTGTAGATAGTTCCTTGCTTGGAGGAATTTGTAGCCTGAATAACAGAACTCACTAGGAAGTTTCAACCTAAGTATTACATTTTAAGAAAAATTTCAAAATTTCCCCATAGGAAAATTCCTGACTTGCCAACTTTCTTTTTTTTTCCTTCTATTTTTATGATGGAAAAATCAAATTTTCTTTCTTTCCTTCTTTCTTTCAGGCCAAATTCTTTACCCCTTCATTTTCACCTAAGATTACTCCTCCAGCGTGAACCAATTCCCATGATGTATCACATCTCTGCCCTACATAAGACACCGCATGTTGCAGGAGGCAATCTATTAAAAAATCCCAACCATACAGGAGAAATATCCTTCCTGTAATTGCACTGAAGTGAAGGTGGGGCAGAAGCTGCAATTCAGACCAACATTAAGGCACATTTCAGTCCTCAGCTACATCATCCAGACCTGTGCATCTGGAGAGGCACCAGCTCAAACCCTACACTGATGTGCAGCCACTGCATCCTCACACAAAAACTTCAGCTAACACATCCATGCCAAGTACATCCTCCTCCTCCTCCTTTTCAAGAGGCTCTTTTATGTAAGGAAATATATTTTACTATACAGAAATCTTTCTCAAGTGACCACCCAGAGGATTAGTGAAATGGGTTGCCCAGTAATGGCATTGATTTTTATTTGACCTGCAGTTAAAAGTCCAGTCTGGGAAGGCTGATACTACAAATAGCCTGCAAGGCTCATTGCACTGAATAGAAGTCTTACGACATCCTGCGTTAATATGCCTTTTCCCCAAAAATTTCCTAATTTTTCTGACTGCCTCCTGCTTAAGGGAAGTGTAGTTGAACAAAGAGATGCTGAACCACCATCACCTCTTCCACTCCCATTTGAGTGAGGAGAGGATCTGGCCTGCGCATACTGTAACCTCACAATTTCCATAGCAACACCAGAAGGGCCTCGTTAACCACAGGTAGCATAAAACACTCAGAAGGTTTTAAACCATTCTGCAAGTCTCAAAAAAAAAAAAAGGTGCTAGATATGCTGATTATAATTTAAAATTCTGATAAGAGCATAATTTTAAGGTAGCAATTGAAAAAGGAAATCTCCTTCAGGTGGAAACTTATCCAGCTGAAGTTCCACTTATCCAGCTGTATTGTAAAACGACTCCATAAGCAAAATTTTCTGCTTTTTATAAAAGAATGTATTATTTCAATAGTTAGTATGAACCACAAGGGAAACTTTACTACAGAAAAGAACACATCATTTTATCTTGATAATTGTTGTTTCTCTATATGTCTGCTCTATAAAGCTCTAACGCGACTGACAGCCAAAGGGAAATAGAGCAGCAGTGGGGCTATTGCTCCCTCTACTGTAAATATCCATGATTTCTTACTGCAGGTAATACACTACAAGTCATTAAAAAATACTTCAACTAATTAAAAAACCATCAACAAAAAAAAATTTTTTAGGAGGGCAAATTATTATGTTCTCTTGCAAGGCAGTGGAAAGAATATCCAATAGAATATGTTGCTTTTTGTTTCTTTTTTTCAACACACAAAAAACCAGAAAGATATTCATAGGTTTTAACTCTAGCTGTGGTCATAGATGAAAATTAACTTAAAAATATAAACACATGAGGAAACCTTTCTGCCACTGATCACAGCCTTGCTTCCTAGTGGCAAAGGGAAAAGAGAAATAATAAGCGCCGAGCGAGAGGCATTTTGACCTTCTGAACAGCCTCCCATTATGAACATCAGCACTGAGGAAATCAGTGAATAATCAGGGAGAGTGGAAAATAAACAAGAGTGTGATTCATGAGGAGATTTAGGGGGCTGAATTGTACGTGCACGGGACAGCAGATTACTGAGTAACGCACGGCCTTCCGTTACCAGAACCGCCTTGTTCCTCAGCTCGGCATGCGAACGCTCCCAGTGCCAACGTGCCGGGCTGACACAGAGTCTTCAAACAAACTCCAAGTCTCTGTCAAAAACCAAAGAGGTCGAACACTTTATCCAAACCATCTTAAAACAGGTTGCTATTGAGCAGAGGATAGAAAGGAGTTGCCTCAGCACCAAATTGCTCTCTTCACAGGCTTTATTCCTTTGCAACTAGAGATTTGTAATTTAAGAAAAAAGGCTCTTCCATCGTTTCTGCAATATTATAGTAATGGAGAATGAGAGTGTAGCAGCTAGATTTTTAGTGCAAAATTCCTGCTGGGAGGCACTATGAAATTGCCTTCTCTTGTTCTTGGTCCCTGCTATGGCTCAGAGCAATCAACAGCAAAGGGAGTCCAGTGAAGGAGGGGCTGAGGGGAGGCACATGTGGGAACATCACCCCTGGACCTGGTTGGTGTTTGCACAGGCAGCAGCATCTTTGATAAAGATTCCCAAGACTGACAGAACAGAAAAGGTTTATATACCTCCAAATTTTCCAGCTAAATATAGCCCGTTTATCCTTTCTCTGAAATATTTTGCAAGAAGGAATGAGATAACTTTCATTTTCTCCTGAATTTCTTAATAACGCAGGATAAGGCTCCTCAGCTGATTTGTTTTAACGCACTCACGGCTCTTCAGTTTGGACAAAATGTCTCTTCTTGATTTATCTCGGATTAAAATCAATAGAAAAATCCTCACCGATTTCAATGAGTGATGGATCAGATCTTTGTGCTCTGCAGCCCATAAGGATCTGAAATTGTGACTGTATTTTAACATACAGATTCTTTTCTTTGTGCAAGCAAGCATGTGTTGGGCACATAGGGGAGTGTCTTTCAAGTGTCTTGTTCACTCCGGGCTCTCTGCTTGAGGAAGCATATGGCTCTTTGTGCCTGAAGCCCCATAAATCTGCATTAGTTTAAAATATATGAATGTAATCATTAGCCTAAGATTTCAGAGCTAGTAAAAGAGAACACAAGTTCAATATAACTTCTAAGCATTTCTGAATTTGACGTTATCATGACTGAGAATAAGGAACACCATAGCTGCATATTTAAAATGTGTCACTGACCACTCTTAGGACAGCTTTTTCCAGTGATAAAAACTTCCTTCAAAGTTCAAAGAGACTTTTTTTTTTTCTTTTGAATCTTCATGGACAAATACCTTGTGAAGATTACATACCCAAAATAGCAACCCCATCACTTGAATCTAATTAAAACCGTTTGTCAGAAACATATTTTAAAAGTCAATGAGACCTGTATAGCCAGCCTTGAGTTCAAACTGCAATTATCCTGCCCTGTGTATAATTGAAATCACAGGGATTAATGAGCACATACAATTACAAATTTTTTTTCTCCACCCAGGTTTTTCACTTTAGAGGAAGAAAGAAATAAGTCACTGAGGAAGACTGTGAAAAATGGAACAAAAGGAAAAGCTGTGTATTTTAGAATACACTAAAGTGAAAAGCATCCACAAAGAATAAAGGGGGGTTGGGTGTGAAAGAAAGACTTGTCCAAGACTGGAAATACCTACAAAACTTTTACTTCTAAACTGTTTTCATGACATGGCCAGAAAGATTTGGGATTCAGGTGTGTTTGTCTTCAGACACAAGGATTATTGTCTTAAATTAGACTTGAAAGTTCTAGATGTTTGACCACTGATTGAATTAACAAAAGCCATTTATTTCAAGTAAAGAGAAAACACACATTAAAATATAAAGAGGCAAGATAAAATTCCTTCTTTGATTCCTTCTTTCCACTTTGATTATTCCTTATCTAAAGGCAAGAAAAAATAAAAGTGAGATATAATGCCAAAGTGACTTTTCACTACCTTAATGTGTCTCCTGCTTTAAGCTTTTACCAAAACCTTGCAGCTATTCCAGTACTTGCTTTATGTTGAGTCACAAAAGACAGAACAGCTAGAAAACAGTGAGTTTTTACTAAAACCCCTATTCCCCACCATAATTTATTAACTCACCTGACATTTCTTCCATGGTGGATTAGAGGTGGGGCAACAATGGGCTGCTCCAGCTGCTCCTCATCACAGAAGATGAGCAGAACTAAACAGGATAAATTGCAGAGATCCCGTATCTTAAATCACACTGCTGTCACAAAAGGAGATATGGTGTGCAAAGGCAAGGAATATCTTCTGTTAGTTCAGCAGGTAGAACTGGGAGACACTGGATATGGTTTTGAGTGCATAACTCTTCCATAAGGCCTTTGAAATACTCTTCCCTAAAAAGAGGTACACATTCCCCCAAATATATCTGTTTTTCCCAGTAATACTATCTCATCTAAAATAAAGAATGTTTTGCTCTGTCATTTGCCAGGCTAATACATTAAGGTTTGATCATCACAGCTGCAACACTGCAATGCTATGGCAAGATTGAATCCTACATTTGTTGTTAGCTCTGCAGCAGGTTGGGCAGGCACAAATATCCTTTCATCTCTCAGAAACACTTCTCCAACAATAATCTTTAAGGATTTCCAGGCACAAAGAAGTCTCTGCTGACAAGAAAAGAAACCTCCATGTCAGTCCAAGGACTCTGATTTAGTCATCACGTCTGGTTTAATTCAAAGGTGCTGTGACATATCAAAACCTTTTCATGGTTTTGTTCCACTTCTCTTAACCTGATCCAAAGATTCCCTTTTCACTAGCTTTTCAGGGACTCTGGGTACAACTAAATTAACTAATCTGATTCAGTCAATAAAGAATTTATCCTTCATTGGCATCATACACTTGGTTACACTTGCTTTTTTCTGAGGAGATGTTCCTTTAAAGGCTTGATGAAGACTCAATCCACAGTACATAACATGCAGATATGCAAGTTCCTTGTGTTTTCTAGCTTTCCCCCATACACTTTATAAATGGTGCTTGCATGGTGTGGGCAGAGTTATGCTACTGACAACTTGTCTTTACAACAAATGCCTCTATTTGGTGTGAGTTGAAACCACTTTTATCAAAGCAAAAGGTGGAAAAAAGCAGACTCTGGCAGGAGCTAAGCTAATCAACAGTAGTTTTGTTCCAACTTTCACTGCCAAGTAATTTCCTCCTGTGGTCATTATGTTGTTATTTGTACAGCAACAGCTGCTTCACAGGAGAAGTAGAAGACACTGCTCCTTTTGCCAGCGTCAGTAGGCGATGGGAGGAGCACATCTCAGACCTGTGGGGATGGACTCACACGAAGGGGCTTTGTGCAGACATGTGTGATTGCCTTTCCAGTGCCAGAAGAGAAATCAGGCTCTCATTTTCAAATGATCCAGAAGAGAAAAGTGACAGAGCAGACAGAAGAAAGGCTGAGCTTTGTAACAACATGATTACGATTCTCTAGTTTCACTGTGTGTTCGAATACATCAGCTCTTTCTCTAAATTAAAGCCGTGATTTAGCAGCCTTCCTGACTAGCAAACAACTGCTGTATAGAAAGATTTGTCTTTTATTTAGGTGTCAGTCTCTATCCTTTCCCCTTGTTAGCAACTGAAGGCCACCGTGGTGGTATTTCTCTCTGCTACCACACGGCTCTGTACCAGGCCACCCAGGGCTCCTCTCCCAGCACTGCCCCATCTCCCACTGGCCCAACAGCAACCTGCTGCACCCAGCACCACCCTGGTCCACCTCTTCCCCCATGCCCCTTTCTTCCAGGGAATTGTAATTTAGGTACAAGGCAAAACTTCAAAAAGAATCCTATTTGATTTAATCTTGTTTAGGCAAAGGAAGGAGATAGACTTTCTGCACTTAAAGGGTTTATGATAAGTACCCCACTCAGTACTTTCATTGCAATACACTTCAAGGTCATGAAAAGGCAAGGTTTTATTTTATTTTCACTAAAAATTTTGTAGTCGTGTTGCACCACTTCTTTCTTATCTAAGAAAATCTCCAGAGTCTTTCTGAACCTTAATTACATAAAATAACATGGTAACAATGAAGTCAGTCTAATTTGCTCATTTACAATGACATTTACTGAAATGAGCCTTGTGGCTAATTTGGGAAATAAACAAAGTGGCACTTTAACCTCAGTTGTCTTCTCCACTGTCCCAGAATATCTTTCCACCCCCAGCATGGCAGAGCAAGAAACTCCTGTCTTGGCTGCAGAACTCTAGAGCTTTGAAACTGGGCAAGAAAGAATCATGCTGGGCAAAATGCAGGGCAGTAGGGACACCTAAACTTCAGAAAAATAGATTGTAGAGCTGGGAGCTGAAAACACAATATCCTACTTGCAGGCTGCCATGCACAGTATACAAACCCCATGGATAAGAGCCCAGGCTTAAGCCCTGATCGCAGGAGGATGCCAGCACCAAAGGGGTCACTGATGCCTGTAAGCAGCAGGATTGAACCCCAGGTTACTCCTACAGAGCACTTCCATTTGGTGGCCGCTTCCATTTGGGCCCTTGCTAAAACTCACCAGCTACTGCTCCCTCCGGGGAAGAAGGTGGCTCAAATCCTCAGCTTTTCCATGCTCTCCCTCAGTTGCCACATGCCCATGTCAACACACTGTAAAAACTTGCAACAGTATCCAACAGCTCACTAGAAAATGTGACAAGTTTCCATATACCATTTTTTCCCCCAATGCTGTTTAAGCTGGACCCATTTCAGAGCTCTTATTCATTGCTCCATATGCACAGGTGACTTCGTGATTTGAGACAGGAACGTGACAACTGGAGGTGAGCACAAAAAGAGGTTAAAAGGAGAAAATTAACAGGTTCTTTGCAAGGCAATGAGCTTTTTTTTTTTTTGTCTGCTAATGCATATCCATTAAATATTTTGTCTGTGTATTCTTTTTGTGAGAGTAAATAACCAATTCTGTTCTTGTTTTGTGATATTGTCCTCTTTGACTTCCTTTGTACTCATGCATGTACAAGTCTTCTGCAAACCACTCTGCTGAGATGTCCAACAGGTAAAAATCATTGGGGTCATCACTGGAAGGGAATAACACCTCCTGCACACACACAGAAATTCTTCACATTTTATTGCCCATATTTACCATCAGAAAAATCTAAGAGTTTTTAGAAGTATAAGGAGTCAGACCGTTATTTTAATCTCCCTTTCAGGATGCATGATTCTCCACCTTTTTTTTTTTTTTACTTTTATCAGGTTTTTTTTAAGTATCTCAAGCAATGAAGCACTTTCTGCTAAAATTTCATTACATTGGTAATCTAATGTTCAAAACTGAGTCACACTCCTAGAAGAAAGTCCTGTGGAGATGCTAAAGGATCTGGTTCAAGATTTAACAATACCACTGTCTATTTTTTCTACCTCTGAGAGCTTTTTGCAGCCTGTATGCCAGATAATTTATTCCATCAAATTTTCAATATTTCGTGACTGAGGCTGATTTCAGTATTTCTCTGCTGACCTATCATCCCTTACGTATTTCCCTTGTTAGTGGACAAAACACTGCAAGGAGAGAGGGTGAACTGGAGGTCTTCTGCCATTTACTTGAATGCCACTAAAATTGCAAATATTAATATTGTTATTCTGTTCATTGAAAAAAGGATGGAATCTAATCAGAAATTATGATTTAGTGAATAGAACTTATTTTTTAAAAATACATTTTCTCTCTTGACACTCTCTTTCTTTTTTTACAGAAAAAACATTGTGTCTATGCCTGATTTTTCTGGATTGTTTTTTTTTTCCATCATAGAAATTAGAGGGAGGGCAATCCTATTTTGCTCTGCTGTGTTCTTGGAACCAAATCCAAAACAGGTGCTAAAAATCTTGATCATTTGTTGGCACAATATCAGAATAAAACCCTCACTAATGATTGTCATATAGTAGAGAACAGAGAAATAACTCTAAAAAATACAGTAGAAAAAAAAGGTGCAAGCAAAAGAAAACCTATGCAGAGAAAGTGTTTTTGCTGCATCATTTTCAGCATAAATATGCAAAGAATTTAGGGAAATTATGGATTCCTCTGCAGGATCCCATGATAAAGATTTCAAATCTCTCCACCACCTACAGAAACAGGCTGCAAAAAAAGCTGATACAGAAAAAAACAGAGTCAGAAGATGAGAAAGTCACTCTGATTCTCTTCTATTCCCAACTGATAACCTTCCTGAAGGTCAATCCACATGAAGATCATTATTCAGTTTCTGCCACCAAGCTCAGGTCCTTAAAAGCAGGATCATATTTATCATGAGTTTCTCATTAGTTTCTTAATTTGTAATTTAATGCTTTGAAAGAAATGTCTGTAAGTATCATGTGTTAGCCAAAAAGAGGTCCAGCAGACCAGCATGGAAAAAATGCTAAACCATCAGCTGTACTAATTGCTCCCACCAGTTTGCTGAAGAGCCTCAGCTGAACATAACAAGCAAAGTGTATTTCTCTTTGCACCACTGCAAAAGGATCTCCAACACCTCTCAGTGAACAGCTGAAGCTATTACTGTTCTTATGCCACCATCCCTTGCTACAAATGACAGAATGCTTCTCTATTTAGCAGCTACTTTATTTGCTCTTCTCTGCTTCTGTTTCCCCCACAAGTTCTGTCTTACTATAAATTTTTGATTTAGTACCTTTCAATTTCCCTTTTCAACTATGCACCATTAAGACTCCTCTATTCTAGTTTTCTCCCTAACTGTTGAAAATTATAATTCTTTCTTCTAGTACTTGGCTTCCTACCCTTTGATCCTTTTTTTGCCTTCCTAGTAGGGCACCTGACCCTTTCATTCTTCCTCTACCCCTTTTTGCCTCATTGACCTCCTCCTCTTTTTTCTCAACTGCTTTCATCTTTCTTCATTTTTGTGCTCTGGCTTCCCAGTTCCTCTTCTCTTCAGCTGAAAATGTAAATTTTTTCCTAGAGACTGATAAAGCCCAGAAGTCAAAAACTTCATCTTGAATCTTATTTTCCAGTTTTCAGTATGGATTCTATTAAAATGGAGTTGTGGCTTTCCATTTGACAGTATACTGATGCAGCATTAACAGAGTTTCATCTGTGTGGTAAAGGACCAAAATAATTAAAAGTCAAAGCAAAATTCAGATCCTTTAGATATTTTGCTGATTTAGATATTAGCTAAAATTATGTGTGGATGTACACACAGTATCTCCATCTTTCTTTACGTACTGCTCTTTGTAACGCTATTGCTCTTAACATTAGCAATACCAAAAAACCCAATTAATTAAAGCAGACCAAAACAAGAGATGTTTATCTGCACTGGGAGATTCCTAGTGATGGGCAGGGGACTGACTGAGCTGCACAATTGGAAAACAAGAATCAGGCATGTGACATTTGCCAACGGCCCCCATCACACAGCACACACATGGGTGGCCACTGCACTTGGCTCCCAGGTTAGTCAGCCTGGGCCATCCAAACCACCCAGTGCCATTCCATAGAGGGATCTACAGAGGGAGAAGAGGAATTTACCTCACCTTCGTGTTTCTTTTCAAATTTATGAGTGGGGTAGATAAAAAAGCAGCTGAAAGCTTTTCCTACTAAAGAAAGGAAAGCAGATTGTGTTCCCCAGTTGTGGGTTTCCCCCAGCTTACTGGTTACAAAGGACTTCTTAAACTGTCCTGTTCTTCTTAAAGATTCCCCCAGCCAGCATGAGATTCCTGGCTCATTTACTTTGCAGTGCCAGTTTCAAGGTGCACTTTGCAGTGAGGTCTCTGCACAAGACAGAGCCCAGACAGACCTCGCAACAAACCAAGGTCCAACCCTTCATCAGGGCACCAGCTGCACACTTGGACCTTATGAAGGTTGCCCAAACATTCAAATATATGTGAGAAATGTTTCTAGGTTTCCACTAAATGGTAAAAACTCTAAGGTAGAGCACCTCTAACTTGCTGAGAAGCCTTGCAGAGGTTTCACAGAGGCTCTCAGTTGCTGAACTGCACGTTCACATGTTCCCATTCTTTGCTGCCTCAGCCTGTCTTGAGCACCACCTTCACAGGCTTTCTGGCTCATACTGTGTGTCTAAAGTCAAGATACCTATCTCACAAAGATTATGTGGTCAGAAACATTTAAACAGCCTCTTTTTATTTTGTAATGGAGTGGAAGTCCTGCTGGCTATTTTTGTTTTGTTATCAAATTACTAATCATGGATCTGACTGCTCTAAAGCCTAGTGTCAACACCAACGGGATGGACACCACCATCAGCCTTAAGATTCGTGACCGAATTTATATGATTTAATAAGTTGCAGGACAACAACCACATCAAAGTAATTCTACATATTTGCACTTAACCTGTGGAGCAATCATGTTAGTTGAAACCCCTGTGAAAGGGAAAACACAAATGGATGTCTGAGATCTACTTACGATGTTGAGGCCTCCTCTGTTCTACTCACTGAACTTCTGACACCAAATGATCTACAATCCCTTGGCACTACTGTAATGCTGCCAGTAAATAATCTCTTAACATGAGCTTTGATGGGGAAGAGGACTGGGGACAACTAGAACAAATGAGTTTGGACTGATACAACATGGGCACCCAGCTGATTTTTGAAGACCAGTGTGTTTTTACCTGCTCAGTTCAGGGCAGTGCTCCTGCCAGTCACGTCAGTGGTGGTGGAGGCTTCCCTGCACTCATGGTTTGGGCTCTTGCACCTCTCAGTTATGTGCCAAGTAGCCCAAGAAGCTGAGGCTGCTGGGTGGCTAAATCTCTGTGGATTATTTAAGGGGGTGATATATGATCCACAGATGTCCTCAAAGCAAATTTCCTCCCAGGAATGTGCTCTCCCAAGCTGCCATATCACCTTGTAACTCTGCAATATAATACCATTGCATAGAGACCCTTCTATGGAAAAATGTTTCATTGGGCTGTTTGGGTCTTTTCTGTGCCTGGCAACACCTGGACAGATGCAGCAGGACACTGAAATCTCCTCCCTGACACAGGGATACAGATATGGGGAGTGAGAAATCCATGGAGGGCAGAAGAAAGGAGAGACTGAAGGGCAGTGAGCAGTGACAAATACAAGGTGAATGCACAGAACTGTTGTGAAGATCCAGAATGTCATCTCTTATGCACAGCCTGTACACTGAATCTCCTTTTTCTATCTCACTTTGACCTCCATTCTTTGATCCCAAACTTCCAAAGCCAAGATCAGAAAGCAAACATGTTTGCACACCGGCATGTCAGAGGTGCTGTGCCTTCACCTGCTGATGGCTTGTAGTTCCTGTGGTGCCAATTTGACTTAAGAAAAATATGTATTTGATGACAAGTTGAAAACACGGAGGCTTTTTATAGGATCAGTTGTTATCACTGTAGCTGGAAACCCCTCACATAACACCTCTTCTGCCTCCTCCCCAGCAAGCTGGGAAGTAGCTGCAGGTAC
Organism: Lepidothrix coronata; assembly: GCF_001604755.1. NCBI lineage: Eukaryota > Metazoa > Chordata > Aves > Passeriformes > Pipridae > Lepidothrix > Lepidothrix coronata. Next base: position 238,008 of record NW_016690266.1, on the reverse strand, counting down.
ATCCAAGGCTGGGTGAGCCAGTGTTCCTTCCCTGCTGCAGGTGTAGCATCCTCTCTGCTGAATGCTGGCTGGGTCATGGAGAGGTGACAGAGAGAACTACTCTGGCTGCTTTATTCTCTGTTTTTCTTTGAAACCTGGGATTTACAGGAGAACTGGAGTGGAGGAATGCCTGATGAGATCCAAATGAACTGTGATAAACAGGCTCCCTCCTGCCACTCATGTACGCCTTGGGGCCATGAAATAAGAAAATCCAGCAACCAGGCCATAACTGTCCTTTTTTTTTCCTGCCAAGTGTCAGAGCAGCAGGTGGTTAGAAAGGCTCAGGGGTCATTTAGGATGAGTGACAGCACCATGGCCACATGCCATTCCTGTGTCATCCCACCTGCACCAGGGAATTAAGGAATGGAAAATTTGCAGCCTTAAGGAGATGCCCTAGTTAATTTTGCTGCCCTTGGATTGTCAGACTGGATGGCAAAAAACCAAGATCAAACAGGGAACTTACAGTAAATAATTGATTTTGACCTCCCAGGCTTGCTGAAAGATGTATCCTTGGCATGAGAATGGGAATATCTGAGTTTTAAAATGTATTCAGTATTCAAAACCCTCCACCTACATACATATTGCACCCTGCTAAGGTCCAAGAGCAGACAATATATGCAAGGCTGTGTGTGCAAGGCTGTTGTTTCCCTTGGCTATGGCTACAAATAAGGAAATAATAAACATCCAAGTCTTCCCTCTCTATTTAAGGGTGTGGTGATACAAAACCAGCAAGCTCCTCTTCATTGTCTTTCTCCCATATCTCTCACAGACTATTTGTTCTTCCTGAAAGATAAGATGCAAACACAGCATGTCTCCACTGACTGGGCTGCTGACTCTTATTTTGTTTCTGTGAAATGATCCCAGTGCTCCAATCCATGAAGGATTGATTAGCCTCTCTTCCCCTGCTCACCTTCCTATCAAAACATGGATTAAAGAAGGATGAATCACCAGGAACGAACTGGGGAAGAGTGTAAGCAGAGTTTTCTGAGGCTAGCAGTGTGCATGTCCACAGCAGCTCCTGTGACTTGCTCCCAGGAGTGGTGATGTGGACACCACACAGCACTTCTGACACACTGCCTGGGCACACCTGGATCTGCTCATTAAGTTTAAGCATAAGATTATAACACTTTGGTTTCATCGTTACTGTGGTATGCTAAAAGAATTCATGTCTCTCCTTAGATTAATTAAATACACTCCTATTTAAAAAAGGCTTATGGACTATTCTGCATACTAATAAATTATGGCAGAGAATAACAGAATATAGATATGAGTCACAACAAAAATCATGTGCATTATTTAATCAAATACCAATAAAACTTGCTTAATTTAATATTCTCAAGGAAGAAGTGTCTATATTTGCAGTTTCTTGGATTGATTCAATTCATTCTCCATAAGCTTTATTTCTGCTCTTAGCAATATGCAGAAAAAAAGTTGCTGTGCCCATGTTCTACTGCATTTGCACCCTCTCAGCAGGGATATAAAAGCTATTAAGCTCCCCTGACAGTTTGTCCAATATTTAGATTATTGCTATGTTTTTTTCAAACCAACGGAATGGGGAAATAGAATATCACAAAATACCTTAAAGAAGACACAGAAAGAAACATGATGGTTTTGTCATTATATTCTGACTTACTAAAACACACAAAACATGATTTAAAATTATCTGCCTGTCAAAACCAGCTTAGGTAGCAGTAAGTTTAAAAATAAATATGTATATCTAGAAAAAAATAATTATGTATATGCAGTCAAGGTGAATATTTTCAGATGACTCCCAAATGGTTTCTGTGAATCCTGAAGGTGAGCAAGTGCATTGATAACTGTTCATTTCCCAGGTGCTATGGGGAGTCTACAAACGAGATAAATACAGTTTTCTGGATTTAATTTATACCAAGCTCCTGTGTCCTTTTATGTAAGCAGTGTTTTGCCAACCTGAAGAGAATGAAGTCCAGCTGCTGCTAAGGCCAGTGTCTCTTGCAGATTGTTTACAAGTGTTAGAGACAGGGTTCCCTGCACCTTCTGTGCAGGGGGAAGGAGAAGTTGGTTTTCTACTACTTCTTTTCTGATGGAGGAATCTTGCTCTCTTTTGTATTCCTCCCACAGAGTTTCCCTACAAGGCAGCATGATCCAGCCCTCAGTAATTAAGATGCCCATCCTCTTCCCACAACTTTCAAGCACAAAAGCCTACCCTGACATCAACAGGAAGGAGAAAGTAATATTATTAGTGCTAATTGGTTAGCAACAAATCTCTCTAGGACATATAAAGCCTATTCATAACATGAATCTCTTACATAGGGGAACACATAATCGAGCATGAGAACTTCATCAGGAAACCTCAGCAAGCCTGCAACCACTTCAGCACAGACTTCAGCGGGCTACACCCAAATATCCAGTTCATGCTTTGGTGAATTATGATTTAGCAACACTATTTAGCTTGTATCTGTGCAACAAAAAAAAAAAAAAACTGCTCGAAAGAAGAGAGTTGTATATCCCTGTTGTTTCACTTCCACAAAGCAGCAGGCTAACTCCCCAGCATTTCCTGACCTCCAAAGATATGCCTAGATGCAATTTTAGACAAAAACATTGGGAAGGGCGAAAAACTTTGTATGCAGAAACAAAATAACCATTTCTATTTCATGTGTAGACTGAAGTCACATAAAGAAGTACTGCCAAATTCTGCTAGAAGTTATTTGGGCTTGACCTTTGGACCAACCTCACTGCAGTCTACATACAGCACAGTTCCTGTCACCTGAAACAAAGGCACCCACCTTCCATAAATTTGAAGGAAGATTGCAGGAATGACACTATTCTGATATAAAACCTTTCAAGTTTTTCTACTGTAATAATTACAAAAATGTGCAATTTCTGTAGTTGTTCTGCTCTAACTACTGAATGATCCCTCTTTCAGAGTAGTATTATTTACAGATCTCTTTTGGTAGATATCTAGTTTATGTCTACATCAATATATTTGTATCTATTTTGTTATATACTGACAGCATGTAATTCATAATGTGCTGTACTTCATGACTCTAACTCTTCATCCTTTAATGTGTTTTGCATTTGAAGGTTGTTGACTGAAGCATTCAAACAATTTACAAAGGCAATACACAATGAGTGGGAGCTACTTGCAGCATACTAATTTGTTGGTTTTGAACTAATACTATGTATTGTTTCAGGGTAAATGGATAGGAACCAGGCCTTACCATGACCCTGCCTTCCTTTGGAAAGCTTTTACATTTCAGTGCTCAGATGACCTCCTGGAGCTACTGCTTTTAGGCTGTCTGCCTAAAACATTCCACTTGAATCGTTAATTTAAACAGGGGATTTGGGGGATACAAAAATATAAAATAGGCCCTAATTTAAATATAATTTAAATTCTAGAAGGTGACAACCAAGTTGGACTTTCAAACCATATTGTGCTGGTGTCCCCTCAGTCACACACAGGTTACCATTCTCCTGAGAAACACACTTGCAGGCTGCTCTCCCTTGGTCCCAGTGGAGCCCTTGTCTCCCAGACACGGAGCTCCTCGAGCCCAGGGCCACTCTATTTGTACAAGTGTGTTTGCAAGCTCCCTGAACAAGTGCATGTGCTGTCCCTGTCCCCCCACGACATTTACACCCTCTGTGCCACCTTTAGGCATTTGGCAGTGCAGGTGTGTGTAACCAGCACCTTCTCTATCCTGAGCCACAAAAGTATTTCAAGGTGACCACCCTGAAGTGCTCAAATGCTCTGTTCTTTGCTGATCTCTAGAATGATTGTGAACAGGTTTTTTTCTGGTGCCACAGTGACCTGTTCAAGCTCCCCAGCCTCATCTTTCCTTGGGCATCACACAGCTGATGGGATCAGGGTGTTTGTGATTCACACAGGGATACAGGGAAAGGAGAGCCTTGCTCCTGCCAGTAGACTACAGCTGGGATCACAGAGATGCTTCTAGAACCAAGTCCAATGTTTCTTCTCCTTAAGACTGGCCAAGCTTCATGGAGAAAACCTGAGTCTCTGGTAATGATGGAAAATGGGGAAGCTCTTGGAAATGTGGATAGAGGGCCAGTGCACAGAGAGGCAGGTGACGAAGGAGATAACTGGAGTTTTGATCATGGAGCAGGAACAACTTAATATGCAGAGGACAGTGGCGGAGAGGGTGGTGTTAAGATGGGAAAATTAGGAAGAGGTGGGATATCTGCATGGATATGGGTCATGAAATGGGAGGAGACTATCTACTACAGGACAGTTTTGTGGTGACCTATATGTTTAAGGGTTCAGAGAGGTATTGCAGAATGAAGATTTGAAAAGGGTTGAGAAGTGGAACAAAAATAGGGGGTGAAATAGTACAGAAAAGGAGATAATTGACTTAAGAACAGCAAGATGGGAATTACCAGACTTACACTGAGAAATTTCCACTAAGCACAGCAAAGAACATGGGCAGTAACGTTACATGGGCTGGTAATTTTTCAGTGGTAGAAATAAAGATGGACAAGGTCTGAAGGAGCTCAAGCTTTTGGGCTGTCATTTTTTTATGTGTCTTAAAAATCTTTAGGAAGTTAATACAATTTTCTTGGCATGATTTCTTGATCCACCAGTTCCATTAGCATTTGCACAGTAGGAATTAAACTCCAAAAGTGTTTTTTAATTTTACTGTTTTTTGAGCTAACACTTTCCAAGTCCTATTTTTTCTGTTAGCAATCACTTGGGAGATTATTATAACAATTTGTTTTCCATTCATTTAACTTTTAATCACATTGAACAGCAAAAGTAGATGAATAAATTTCAAGACTGTAAATAGTTTTTTCAGTTTCATCATCTGGTTCATGTGCAGAAATATAATCCAAGTGCTAAATAAAATATTTAAAATCAGATCTGCCTTCCTGACTTTTTTTTTTGTTAAAGAAATAAGACATCTCTTTAATATCAAGCTCTGGAAATCTTTAGAAAAACCCTGTATTTTGAGCCTAAGGTAAATAATATCAATTTAAGCACACACAGTCTTTTCAAGGGTCTATCCCATGCATACTGAAGTGCTCACTAAGCTCATGACATGACAGCATAGGTCACACTCCTCCCAGGAAGAGACCAGATGGGACAGGGAGCAAGACACCAGCACTGAACCTTGTAAGGGTAGGTCCACCGTAACTAAAGGACTGACACTTTTGGTGCAAAAAGAAGGCAGAGAAAGAGGAAATAAACTAAGGGAGATGGCAACTACTGGACTTGGAATGGGGATTAGTTACAAGTAAAAGTAAGGAATTCAGTGGGAGACACTGAGCACTGAAACAACTTAAAAGGTCAGCAACCTTTTCCATGTGCTCTGACACTGACACCAAGACCGAGGCCATCGGTTTAATCTCTGAGAATGAAACTGGAAATGAAGCTGTGAATAAGTTATAAGTCCTGGAAATCAAATCAAAGAGAAAGAAAGGGAGAAAATCCAACATCTTGACAGAAGCCAAACAGGTGGGGAAAAAAATAATTTCTGCTCAAAAATTTTTTGCTCAAAATCCAGGACAGTCTCTGCATGTCAGGTCATCACTGTATGACCTATCAGGTCACCTTAGCCAAAATCAGCTCTGAGAAGGAGACCCTCGTCCACCTGAGGCAAAGCTTACAGAGCTCACAAGACAGCCAGTCCCACGATATAACAATCGTCACAAAACATCTGAGTTTGAAGTCAATATTGGCAATTTAAGCTGTTGGAGAAGTACAGAGGATGCAGCCTTAGAGAAATGCCTATATATAGCTCCTTTATGTCTCTCCATATGGAGATGCACAGGCACGGCAGTTCAAGCTTCCCTTGCCTAAGCCAGGCAGTGTCCCTCGGCGGTAATACAAGATAACTTACATGGGAAAAGGAAAAACTGTTTTCATGTCTCTATATTTTCAGCCTTCTCTGCTGTGGGAGTCATGAATTATGCTAACATATTCACTAGCAAGCAGAGTGAGAGCACTAAATTAATTTCTCATAAGAAAACAGTCATAAGATAGGAAAAGATCTCCGGTCACTTTCTGTACAACTTCAGTTCTGTAGAAGTCAGTGATTTTTGGGTGATTTATGTATAACTTTTTTACATAAAAGACATACAGCACAGATCCTGGGAAAGGTTTTGTAGGTATTTGCCCAAACATTTCAGAAAATATCATGAGGAGGATATCACTGAAGGATTTACGTGGCCATTCCACAAGTGGAAGTAAAAATGATTGCTTGAGAACTCTAGCTGAGAAATATTGAAATGAAATGGAAGATCAAAACCAGACTTTCCAAGTAAAGACTGTGTTGGAGAGTGAAGGATAAGAAACAGTGAAGGATAGTTCCCACCCTATAAAACATGTTAGGCAAAGCCTGTTTTAGAGGATAAATACTTTTCTGGGATTAAGGTGTATTCTACATCAATAATTGCTTTTCTCAGAAAAGATAATTTAGGTGAAGATGATAATATCAATGATTTAATGCTCTTTAATTCTACTGAATAATTTAAGACGAAGACAACATTTTCCCTTGAAGCTGCTACTTGCATCCTTTGACATAGACCCAGGTCTAAGGAAACATATCTAACACATGATTATTTTCAGTCATTTCCTTATTGTTTCAAGGAGCAGATTATGATACATTTTCAACACTGTTATTTGGTTTATAAACAAAATAATCACAAGCCCACTATTAAATAAATAGTAAGCTTCCTAATAATTTCAAATGTTTTATGTTAATGTCCAAAAGGAGTAAAAAGTATTTAGAGCTCTCAGAAAGTTCCCAGCAGTTAAACTGAGAATACAGGTCAGCTTCCTTGCTTGGGTCAATGTACTGATTACTAGGGAGTTGCAGGCATTTACATCAATGGCATTTACATCAATGGCCCAGCTGAGACTCCATTTTAAATGGATAGTAGCATCAGGCCCATGTTTTACCTAATTCCCTAGAGAGATAACAAAAGCCCATAATGTTCACGTGCAGAAGGGTCTGGTTTGTTTGTGTTTTTTTTTTTTTTAATATCACGGAATTCCTCAAACTGACAAAAATAATATGCAACAATAATGTAAATGAAAATCACGTAGGCACGGTATGTACGTTTACAAGGCTTGTTGTGAACCTGTTTCTTCATCACCCCACTGCCACACTCTGAAGCCAATCCACTGCAGCAGCAAGACTAACCTGGAATAACTAAGCAGTACAGCAAGTGTCATACACCGAATTTTTCTCCAACACCTTCTGGCAGAACCGATTCATCATTCTGTTGTGTTAACATTGAATCAAAATGGTAACTGAAATGTTTGTGTTATTAACTACTTTGCTGATAGGAAGGGAAAGTATTTGATATAAGAAGTGTGTAAAGGCAGCTACACGTGGATAGATTAAAGGGAGCAGATTCTAACCCCAAGAACTCAGAGGATGAAACCTAGATTAAAAGTTATGCTAATATAGTAATAAAGAAATATTGTGGAAAAAAAGATAGCCATTCAATAAGGGAATGTGCAAAATTCTGCAGTGAGTCAGAGTTTAGCAACAATATACACAACATAAAGAATAAGTGGATATCTCACACTGTTGCAGAAAGTTTTGAGGACTATCGTGAAATTCAAATTCAACTTCAGTTCACAACACAGTGCTGTTGCAAAAGAGAAAAACGTTGTACTGAAAAATATAAACAAGGGTAACATTTATAGACAGATGATGTAATCCTCTTGTTATTCTTAGCGCTGGTAAGGTCTCAACTGGAGTGTTTTGTCCAGTTTTGGGCATTATATTTCAAGAAAGATGTGTATCAGATGAAGCCTTCAGATGAGAGTAACTAAAATTCTATGAAACAGAACCCACAGGCAGGATTGAGCAATTTCAGGTTGTTTACCACAGAAAATGGAATACCGAACATGACACAATAATTACCTTCGAATCTTTAAAACACTACTTCAAAGAAGAAAGGGAAGTGATGCTCTCCATCTTCACAGAGAATAGAAAAGAAAACAGTAGGCTAAAATGCAGCAGGGAAGATTTAAGATGGGATTAGAACAAACTTTTTCACAACGAAGCACTGCAACAGATTGCTCAGGGGGATGGTAGCTCAGAGCGAGGAGCCACATGCAATGCCACAACTGGCAGGGCAGAGACCCCCCACCCAGGGCCCATCCCACTGCAAGGAGTCAGGGCAGGCCAGGGGAGGCAGCTCAAGCCAATCTTATCTGGCAAGTTCTGGCAATGCAGCAGATCCAGGGTCAAACCAGCAGGCTGGGATCAGGAGGGCACATGGCCAAGCAAAGCAGGGTTGTGGTACAGCCTAAGCCTGGCATCCGATGGCATTGCTGGGGTATGGACTGATGGGGCTGGGCTGAAATAAGAGCCCTGGGCCCAAGGACAGGAATAGAGATTATTCCATGGGAGGCTGGTCAGGGCTATTCAGGCCACTGATGCCCTCAGGGCTGTGGGACATAGAGGAAAGGCCGGAGGTCTTCAAGGGCAGGCTCCTGGCAGGATGGGCACAGATGTCTCTGACCCAGCCTTGGAGCAGAAGAAGAGTCCAGATGACCTCTAGGCTTGCCTTCTTTTATATCTCAAGTTTGATGCCATAGGTCTGAATTATCAAACAGCTCCTGTGGCCCTTGGTGATGTTCCCCCAGACATCAGGAACAGTACCTTGCACAGCATGGAAAGACATCACATCAAAGCTCTTAAAAGTCCTGGATCAAAAAGAAAGTGATATACTCCCCACTTTGGGGCAAATATATAAAACATTGATAATTTACATCCATAGGCTTCTTACTACATTTATTATTTCAGTTATATTGTTACACTGACTACGTTTTTAGTTTGGATAATCTACTTCCACTTCTATGTCCATAAATGTTCTGTATGGTTAATATAAATACAATGGATGATGAATACTGATGTATTAGCTGTTTCTATATAGTAGAAAGTAGGTTATTTCTTCAGCTGTGCTTCTTTTGGTCCTAAAGATTTATAGTTTTCAAACTCAGATCTCTTGCTCACCCAAGTTGCCAAAGAATGAATATGCATGAATAAATGTCTACTAACAAATCTTGAATTATAGTCAGGCCACAATTCTGTAAAATTAACATCCTTCCAGATGTTACAGAAGTAATTATTTCCTGTACTCACACTGTTAATTTTACCTGTATTTTTATAACTTGTAATCATTTATGTGCTTCTACTTTTTCTTTCCATTTTACTTATGGAGTGCTTTTGCTATAATCTTTATTAGATATACTCAACAAACATGTGCTTCAGACACCCAGTTAGTGTCTGATGTCACTGATGCTCCCTATATATCACAGCACACTTCAAAAAAAAAAAAAAAGCCTAGGTCTAGGCCAATTCAAGTATTTCAGGGGTGATACTGGATTACAGAAAACTTTGTCTTCCTCTGAATGGAGGCAAATAGCATGCATCTTCCTGTGATGCATTTTTAGTTTGTGCTTATCTCCAGATGGAAGGGAGAGAGACATTGCATGTAGCTGGACTGGCTCACATGTGGGAGGCACTCAATCTCCCAAAAGACTTATTTGCGAGTGTAGGGAATACTGGACGCTTTACTGAAGAAATCAAGTGGCTGAAGCTTTTAGGTCTGGAATTCCTGATTGGAGTTGTAAGTTTATTCATACTTTTATGGTGTCCTGAATGAATATCCTCTATATTGTGATTTTTGAGTTGATGTTTATGTTGAAAAAGGAGACCAATGTTTTGCAATTACTGGCATGTGCAATCGCATGTTTTAACCAGGTAACCACTAAAAATCAGGAGGAAATCTTTTTTAGGAGTAGGGGAATTACTTTAACTATATTTTTTCAGGGATCAATGAGGCGAGAATATTTGTAATAGCTTTTTCCTTTCCAGACAATTGGCAACAGATTAAGCATTGGGGAAGATAGCTGGAGAGACAGGGACAAAGGTTGTAAGGTTCATCTAATAGTTTGCTGAAGCCATTTCTGCTCTCAGGGTGAGTGCAAGAGTTCCTTTGTTTCCAGCATCACTCAGCAGCCAGGACTGATTACAAGTATCCTGGTTCTGTCTTGTTGTTGTTCTCACTCACTCAGATTTTGTATAGCTAATGTAGAAGACTGGAGCAAACCCCTTCTGTCAAAGGAAACAGATCAGCATCTTTTCACACTACCTAATATTCAGACAGTCTCTGTCAAAGAAACCTAAGAATATGAGGGGAAGTCGGTACCACAACACATGTTTTCAGTTACTAAGAAAACCAAAGGGCAGGGAGTGGTTTTGGATCTAATGGCAATTGATAGTCAATATGTATGGAAAGCAGATTGCAGTCTTCTCACGTAACCGCAAGAAACCAGAATTTAAAAGCTTTATCAGTTCATGCTGACAACCCAGGAAATACAGTCACGGGTTTCACTATGGATTCAGAAAAGTACCTACATACTTCTGACAGCACTTAAAGGCGTGACTTCTTTTAGCCGTTTAATAGAGAGAGGAAAATGGATTTGTGCATTTCTATTAGCAGTGGAAGACAACCAGGTTACTGTGCTGATTTGACTAGTTAGATGCATTGATGGGATTGATTCACTGCAGATCTTAGGAAAGGACCTCTTGCTCATCCTAATTATCAGAGTTGGGCAAAGGTTTACATCCTGAAGACTACTTAGTTGCATAATTCTTATGTGGGATCATGTGGAGAATTAATAGAGCACTGGTTATGGCACTGTTATTATACTGGTATAGCCAGCTTTATTTCCCAGCTGATAACTTTAATTCAGATGAAGTTAGGCCATAGATGTGAGCAAGGCAATAGATTACACTGAGGTAATCAAAAGTGGATGTGGAGAAAAAAAAGTGGAAGAAAAAAGTTCGGAATCAGAATCACAGAGCTATCTAGCTTGGAAGGGACCCCCGGAGATAATCTGAAGGAGCTGGTACAGTTCAAATGGAAGTTAAAGCTTCAAGAAGAAATTTGTGGTTAAAGATCTATTGGCTTTTTGCAACAGAACGATATTATTTTTAAGTCTCTTAGGTACCGTAACTTATTTATCTATGAATCTGCTCCTAAAATAACAAGTGTTACAGGATTTAACCTTGGTGGAACAAACTTCATTGACCCTTGACTTCAACACTCACATCGCAGTACTGCTTCCAAAATCTGCCTTATAGGAAATTTGGACAAACACTCTATTGAGGGATAATTATGTTTAGGTATTTTATTTGTTGTTCTTCTATTGCTTCATTTCTTTTTCTAACACAGAATGAAAATGAGTATTTGAGAAAATCATCTGTTGTTAGAGTTTGTTTCTCCCTCTAAAGCCATCAGATTCAAGATCTGCTACTAAACTTGCATACTGTGAAAATTGTTTATGTGGTTTTAAAGGTCATTTTGATGTCACAGTAGATTTTATATTTAGTAGAGAAATAAATAAATAGTGCTTTAGCCAAAAAAAATTACTATTTTCATACATGCACTTTCCCTAACAAAACATTATTGCTGTCAGTAGGATTGCCTGAAAAGATAAGTTTTGACAAAGATTCTGTAAAATATCACTGGAATTCTCTTAGTGTTATCTAAACAAAAATGTGCCTGGATTTATCGTACGGAAACAACAAGCCCCCTTTGGTTTCCATGCAGAGAGAATTATTTACTGTTCTCGTGGCTCCACCTTGTGGCAATCAAACCTCCCGCACCAGTCCTTTGTCAGTACAGTGTCATCCACCGTCTGAGCGCTCCGGGGTGTTACTTACACTGTCACCAGCTCAGAAAGGTCAAAACAGCTGTAGTCTTAGTGATGTCTCCTGCAAGTCAAAACCCTCATGATCTCGTTCTTGTGAGAACTTCTCAAGGTGAGGAGCATTTAATGTGCTTTACGTAAGATCCTTCACTTACATGTGAGCAGACGGACCAAAACCAAGTTATTTTTTTCTCCCGCTATATTTACAAAACAGGAAGAAGAAACTCATGCCTTATAGACACATTAATTCCAAATATATCAGAAAATCAGAATTGGATGACAGGCTTTCTGAACCACACAGACCACGCAGCGAGTCCTGCGGCAGCTTTCACTACGTGTGATCGAACTAAAGCATGTCTTGGACTGAAACCTTGAAAATCTAGTGTAGATCATTTTGAAACCTCTTTTACAATTGCATTACAGTTCTAGGGTCCATTTTAATTGCTATGACATCCCTTAAGCATGATTTTGACATACCTGTTTCTGAAGTGCATGTTTTCTGCAGGTTGCATTATTAATTATATATTCATTGCTATTCACCTCCCCTTTTCTGTTGGCCAGCTGTAGACTGAAAGACAGGCAGATAGACAAAAGAGCTGTTTGTTTTCTTTCCAGTATTCAAGTTCTAGCTTTATTCCCTAATTGGACACTTACAGGGATTTGGGCAACTATCAAACTAGTCTCAAAGTAATAAACATATTCCTGGCCTACTGATCTTACAAAAAGCTTCTCATTTCATGAAATGCTCCCTTGTTAAGTCCAGCAAACTTTTGGTTGCAATTCATTCAGAGGAAAGCTTTATATTAGTTTGTGCTATTGCTTGATCATGCTTAGGTTAGTACTTAATTAGATCACTAGAACTTCTTGGTACTGGTAGCAAGAGGCTTTTGGAACTTACACTGAATGCAAATATGCCTTGGTTTTCCTACGTAGGTACTGGAAAGGCCCCATTTTCTGATGAAACTGGATTGATTGATGTGTCTTCTCTCACCTTTAGCTTCATTTTCTTTGCTTTCCTTCCTGAAACAAAAGAGCTTTGTTTTACTTTATCTAAGAATTGTCCCCTCAAAAATCTCTGATCCCTGAAATCTGTTCTACATATATTTACTTCTTCATTATTAAGCACATCAGTCATGTATACAGTTTGCTGTAAGACTCTGGTATTTCAACTCACTGTAAATAGTTTAGGGTAAGAATAAGCTTTTCGTTATTTTTGGTGATGCATCATGCAATATGGACAGCACCTCAACCATTAAGATTGAAATGCAACCACATATATATTTTCATTATTCATAATTCAGACAGCTTTTCCTTTGTTAATGATTTGAGTCTTTTCTTCCACATATACTACACTTTTATTTATGTCACATTTGCCAGCTTTTTTACCAGCTTTTTTATGTTTTGTTTTTTTTTTTTTCCCAATCGACCTAGGCATTATTTCTACACCACTGTTGAAACCAGGAAGATTGTTGGTTTGCTTTCCCAAAGGCCTCAACCATATCCAAAGTCATGTGCTGGAAACGTTTGGGAAATGCTAGTTTTCTGTCAAACTGGAAAAAAAGATAAAAATGGTTTCATGACATGGCATTTAATTTTCTCTCTGAAACATAACTCGATGATGAGTATGAGTAACAATCTGTCATAACTATGCATGAACTCAGCACATGACATTGAAGCATTTCAGTATGTAAGACAAAGAATAATTTTTTTTTTTAATCACAGTTTTACCAGAACCAGACAGGTTCAGAGGTATTCAGATATTCTCCACATTTTAAAAAATTATTTATAAGGCAACCTTGCTGTTTCATCTGTAGTTTCAAAATGGTTCAGTTGCCAAGAACTGAGCTTGATGGCCTTCTGTATTTATTTTCCTTTTGATGCAAAAGAATGAAGTGCTGATCTGTGTGTCTTCATACTAAAGGATGGGATTGGGGTGGGGTGATTGGGCTTTTTTATATGTCACTTGTTGCTAAACAATTTGGAATAATTTTTCCTTACTTAAATACTGCACCCACATCTATCAGTTCAATGAGAATTTATCCATAAAATTCCAGAAGCTCCCTTAAGAGAAAAGTATACCAATGGCTCTGGCTCTAATTTCGTAGTTGCCACACATCTTTTTCAGCTGTTTTCATCTTTTTTCTTTTTTTTTTTTTTCCCTAGCTTATATTCCTTCCTTCAGCTGTTCTATTATGGTGATCTTCTTGTTTTAAACTTTTCAAAGAGAAGAATTGAAGCAGTCTCCAAATTTCTGTGAGAAAACCCTTCTGGGTTACTGTTTTCTTTGGGTTTATTTCTGACAAGATGATAAATGTGTTCACAATATATTTTTACTTTGAGTTCAGTATAGTTTCAGCATAAATGTTAACACAGTAATAACAACACAATTTGCACATTGGGAGAGCAGAGATGTTTGACTATGTATATTTACTTCTGCTATAGTACTCTTAACAGCATAGTTTTCAGCCTGAGTCAATGTGATTACTTTCAATGCTGTGTGTTCAGAAGGTCTATTATTCAGCTAATAGCTGACCTCCTGGTGGTGGGTCACAGGTTGGAATCGAGGAGGTCTTTTTCAACCCAATTGATTCTCTGATTTTGTGACCACCCACCTGCAAGGCTCGATTTTCCCACATATTTTAAGAGTGTGATGTATTTTATAAATATGATGAAGTGCTGATCTGTGTATCTTCAAACTAAAGGATGGGATTGGGGTGCGGGGATTTTTTTTTCATATGTTACTTGTTGCTAAACGACTTGGAAAAATTCTTCATTATTTAAATCTTGCACCCACATCTATCACTTCAATGAGAATTTACCTATAAACTTCTGGAAACTCCCTTAAGAGAGAAATATAGCAATGGTTCTGGCTCTAACTTGGTAGTTGCCTCACAGCGTTTTGAGCTTTTTTCATCTTCTTTTTTTGTTCCCCTAGCTCATATTCCTTCCTTCAGCTGTTCTATTACAGTGATTTTCTTGCTCCGAAAGGAGCTCTAAGGGACCGGGACATACAATTCGCCCTACACGGGGGAATTTCCCCTCAGGAGCGGCGGGGCGGGGCCGGGGCGCGCGCCCGCCCCTCACGGCCACCTTGGCCCCGCCCTTTCCTCTTCTCTCCTCCCATTGGCTCCTCCGCGCCCGCTCTCCACCAATCCCCAGCCGCGTTCGGCAGCGCCGCTCCTTCCCCTTCCCGCGCCCGCTGCCGCCGGCGCAGCCGTTAGACCCGCCCCCTCCGTTAGACCCGCCCCCTCCGTTAGACCCGCCCCCTCACGGACGGACCGGCCCGTTATTGGCGGGCGCGGGCTGGGGCGGGGCCAGGGCCATGGCCGCCGCGGGGGCTGCGCGGCCGCGCAAGGTGCCAGCGGGGCGGGGGGGCTGAGGGCGCGGGGCGGGCTCGTCCGCGGCCTCACAGACCCGGCGTGTGCCCGGACGGGGTGAGGGGAGCTGCGGGGGCCTCTCCCGCCATCCAGTAACGACTCCTGCGAGCGGTCGGGCCTTCCGGGGCCCAGCCTGACTCGCACCGGGGCGCGGTGTCCAGCTCTGAGCGAGTCTCTCATGTAGCTCCTGGAGCGGGTCCAGCGGAGCGCAGCGAGGGTGGTTGGGGGACTGGAGCATCTCTCTTACGGGGGAAGGCTGAGGGAGCTGGGTCTGCTCAGCCTCGAGAAGAGACGGCTGAGAGGGCACCTCATCAATGTGTATAAATATCTAAAGGGGGGAACAGGTTGCACAGAGAGGGTGTGGAGTCTCCCTCACTGGAGATATTCCAGAACCGTCTGGACACGATCCTGTGCCATGTGCTCTGGGATGACCCTGCTTGAGCAGGGAGGTTAGACCAGAGGACCCACTGTGGTCCCTCCCAGCCTGACCCATCCTGTGACTCTGGGAGTGTGTGAGGGTTCTTCCACCCTGTGTGCACGTGGTGTGTGATCCTTAAAGTCCCCAGGGTTCAGGTGGGTATTTATTGAGTTTGTACATCAGCTCTTGGACATGTCAGTAAGTGAATCACTGTATCTATAGAATGCTGTGGAAATTATCAAAGCATCATGCTTTGTAAAGGGACATTTTGTGAAACGAAACCCACAAGTTTAAGTCCCTGTTGGCAGCAGTTACCCCCTCCTTGGCCTGGGAGCTGTAAATTGCCTTGGACTGATCCACTTCTGCAAAAGTTCTTGGAACTGGGGGGCAATGGTAGTCTTCAAGTATGTTGTGAAAGTACTTCATGAAAATCAAAGTGTATTTCTGTAATCAACAGGGTTTGTCCTCTGGAAGGCTGTCAGGAGCAGTTAAACTAACAAATGGAAGAAAACAGTAAGACTTTGATGACAAATACTGTTTAAGATTGAGTGTATGTGTGAGTGTTTGGGAATCTTATACTTGTCACACTGCACAACTAACCAAAATTTGTTGTATATGTAAAGAAAAGGTTTTAGCTGAAAGTCAGTATGGCCAGGTTCTAAGCAGCCCATTAATAGACAGACACAAACTGAATAGAAATTTTGCATATAAAAATAGAGAGTTGACTCTGCATATGTTTTATTTGTAGTAGATTGAATTTTTATAATTGATAGCTGTATGTAAGATTGTTGAATGGAGGCTGAATTTGCTTTTGACTTAAGCTGTTGGCTAAATATGTTTGTTGCAGCCATGCAAAGTTTTCAGAAAGTTATTTTTTTTCTTGATAAAATTAATTTCCTCTTGTTTCCTACTATTGAATGAAAGTAAGTTGTTTTTTACTTTGCTGCATATTAAGGAGTTGGTATAAACAGTGAATTTGACTTTTTCAGGTTTGGCTTAAGGAGAGGATGTTATACTGATGCAGAATTCTTTTCCACGGACTCTGACAATCAGGTAATTAAGTGACGTTTTAATACAGTCATCCCTGTTATCTAAAGAGAAGGGAAATTGTAATATCATGAGTAATAGAAGAAAAGCAGGTTAATCTGAACCTGAAATGCTCCTGCAAAGCAAGAGAGTCTGTACTGCACCTTGCAGATACAAGCAAGTTGGTTTTGTGTGCAGTGACTTTGGCTCTGGCAAATCTCGTTAAAGCACAGGATACATTTTGCAAACACAAATATGTTGCTTGTGGACGGGGGCTGGTTTTGGCAGAAGAACAGACACACTTGTTAAGTTTTTGTGCTGAAAAGAGCACAAAGAGTGGTATGGAGTCAGTGCTGCAGCACTGGGATTTGTGTAGTGCTGAACCAATTGTCTCCAAAATACAAATAGGCCGTAGATAACAGTTTAACTGTACATGGAAATAAGAATTAGAAAAAACACGCATGCAGTTACCAAGACACGAAATCCAGCAAATGGACATGGTGCAACAACACAATTTAGTTATTTTGTGAAATCTACATGTTTGCAAAAGTCCATATAATTGTAAAGTAGTATATGGAAAACTTCTTTCTGGTTATCAGTTGTTCTTTGTCAGGTGACAGAGTGGAGATTATTCCCCTCAAACCTGAGTTTACTGAAAGAAAACAGTGGTACTCATTTTCTGACTGCAGTGTGTTCTTTGTGCAGGTTGATGCTATCCATGATGGACTTGACCAGTGTGCAGCTTTACTGAAGAATTTCATACAAAATGGGGCTACAGGTTGTAGCTATTGAAAATGCAAGTTACATTTTTAGGTTTCACAATACTCTCTTGATTTGTTTTGTTGACTGCTTTGTCTTTCAACTAATACTAGGAAAGGAGGCTGTCCATAAACAACCTGGGAAAGCACCTACTTCCAAGCCTTTGCTAACCAAAGGAAATACTTCCAAGAAGAAGGGGTTAACAAGAAATGTTACTCCTGCTCCTGTCCGAAAAGAAATTCGTAAGTGGGCTTTCTTGGGCTTGATTTTTTTCTTGAACAACATTGAAAGACTCCTCAACTTACTGAGATGGGGCGAGGCTTCAAATAATTGTTGCCATTTGTTATGGGCCGATCCCAGGCGGAATCCACAAAAGGGTGTAGACATAAATTACTGTTTTTTAAAACCTTAAATGTTTAGTAAACAGTTACTGAAATTCACAAATGTTTGAGTTACACCTATACGAAAGAAAGTTGAGTGCATTTACAAATCTGCTAGAGAACACAATGGGTTTGTGTAGCTCGAGAAGACAGGCAACTTCAGGTGGGTTTTTTGTTCCTTATTTCTCTGCAGTGCCAATATCAAATAGAAAATTTGCTTCGTCCACCACACCTTCTGCTGAGAAAGAACTTTCCAGTGCAGCACAGAATCAGATGGTTCAACCTATTCATGTGCCTTGCAGTCAACACTCTCCTGTGATGTATCAGAAACTGTGTGAGCATGTGGAAACTCAGATGTCTCTGATAACTGGCCAACCACCACAGGAGAGTAATGAAATTCCTACTATAACTCCTTCTCCTACCTCAAATCAGGGTTAGTGGAACTATTAATGTAGAGCTGACTACTAAACTGCATGAGTTTTGCCCCAAATTTCCCTGAGCTCTGCTGTTTTCTTTCAGGATGTCAAAATGTTGCAGCTTTTAATTATCTGTTACCTTTGTCCACATCAGGACTGTCCCTGCAGCATTCAGCTAATCCCTTAACTACTCAGTCAGTAAGTAGAAGTTTGATTCTGACTATTAATAAACATACTGAATTAGCACTGCCTGCTTATTTATAAATTTAATTTTGTCAGTTTTCCTAATGTTTTTCCTTTAAAAAAATTGCATATTTCAATCTGTAGCGATGAACAAAATAAATAGAGAAAATATCACTTTTCAAAACACATCTTATATAGACACCAAAAAATGAAATTAGAGGCATTTCAACTGGCTGCTTGTTTCTGCATGGGGAATTCTGTAATGGACAATAAACATGGAAGGTGCAGGAAATTATTGATTACTGTTAATTGCATTCTCAGTAATGCACATTAGGATCATTAACCAACTCCTGATAGAAGAAATCATATATCAAATGGAGCTTTTCCCTGCCAATGATCAAGTTAATAATTTCTTCCGACAGTCTGTATTATCTTACAGGCACATGTTAAAATGCCTGTGTGTTTCAGGGTATAGAATAGAACTAATGGAGAGAACCAGCTGCCACCTCAGGAAGTGTGGTAGAGGGCTTGCACCTTGAATCTGTAAGACTGTAGACTTACCTTCCATCTGCAGGCAGTCCATGTATAGCTAGTGCTGGCCTTGACTTTTGAAATTCATCTGCTTAAAATCTTGAAAGGTAACAGTGTTGTCCTTTTTTTTTTTTTTCTTCTTTCTTCCCTGTTCTGGATGGATTCAAGAAACACCGCTGACGTTTTTTTCTTTATAGAACACTTGAAAAAGAACTATGCTTTAATGTTGCCAGTAACATTTAAGATAAAGACAATCTAAACCAGATTTACATTTTAATTACTCCTTATTATACAGGAAAATTATTCAGTTAATAATTTGTTCTTATAATTAGTAAAGAATGATCGAGACTACATTGAGTCAGACAAGAGTAGTGTTGTTTGTGGTTTTTTTTATAAAGATTTAGAAATTATGTTAAGTTTTTGTTTAATTTGAATATTCTTTATGCAGGGTGTTCCTGTAGATAGTGCCAGTGGATGTGTGCCAGAGATGGGAGGACCTGTGGTTTTCCCAGTAGTTTCTGCTGCTCCTGCTGTACAAGTGCAGTCTGGCACTGCTCTTCCTAGTGTGGTCCCTTGTATAGCACCAGGTCCTTCGATCCCTACAGTGCCTACATTGATCCCAGCATCTTCTGCCAGAGAGATGACCCCAAGCCAAGAGCATCAGATAAAAGAAGCAGATTTGATAAGGTGCATACAAGCTCACCTGGCCCTGTTACAATCACGTGAGGGACTGAATGGCAGCACTGAACAGAGGTGTCATCAGCATTGTCCAGCACAACATGATGGCTCAAGTGACACGGAGGAAGATACTCCTGAAGAGCACAGTGAGGATGTGGTCAGTGAGGAAGATGAATTGAATGTCCTTGACATAGCTCCGGTGAGAGATACAGGCTGTAGGACAAGTTGTGTGAAGAAAGTTCTAAAATCTAGAAGAGAAAGTCCAGAAGAAACAGCTCATAAAGTTATGACTGTAAAATATCTTATGGGTGAACTCAGAGAACTGATAACAGATCAAGGTGAGGACATTTTTGTTGTGCAGTGGAGTTATTACATATAAATAACACAAGAGCTTTGTTAAATGTGAGCACTTCAGCTTCTGCAAGTTGTGTGTGTCAGATGGTGTGTGACATCTTAGCATGGTTTTCCACAAGAGCAATACCTTCAGGTTTCACTCTGCGTAAGTATTAAATTATTTTTTGGACTATTTTAACATTATCATAACATCTGGGGTAAGGATTGTTCCTATTTCGTATACAGACCTTTCCCCTGAGAGAGGGCCCAGTGTGGACATGTTGCAACAGCAATCCCACCAAGGCTGGTTGGAGAGATGGTGGCTTGTGTTTTATTGAGGATGTAAAGAATAGTTTTCATAGTCAAGCTTAACAATTTTAAATAAATATAGTTAAAGATGAGGTTTTCCTGGGGAAAACAATGTAGATATTAGTAAATCACTTTGTAGATTGCTTAATCACATGTAAAATATTACTGTCATATTGCAGCTTTATAGGTTTATTGAATGTCATTTTTCCCCTCCCCTCTTGCAGATGATCCAGAAATGCTGAGGTTGATGAGTGAAATAGAAGGTTGCATATCATTGCTCCCCGCTGTAGTGGGAAGTACAAACATCCAAGCTGAAATAGCACTGGCTTTACAGCCTCTCAGGAGTGAAAATGCCCAGCTGCGCAGGTCAGGAACTGTCAGCGATCCTGTGGTTACTGCAGATGTGCCTAAAGCACCTTTAACTGGCCTGTTCTAAATTGCCTGTGTTCTATCATTGTCGTGGTGTACATGTTAGGGCTCTTCCCTTCTTGTCTGTGCAGTATTTATGTACTGGAAAGTGTGTTGGTGAGGCTGTATACCTTACAAATAAATAACTAACACACAGCAAGTCTTCAGTTAATACCAATGTCTTAATAGTGTTGGTTATCTCGTGACTGGGCCTTTGGCTGGGTGGGATCAATGCACTGTTCTGAAAACTGCAGTATCAACATAGTTAGCCTGCTCATATTCTTTTTGTAGACCATTCTCAAATGCAAAAGTGTCTCTCATTTCAGGGGAGCTCTCAAATGCATTACTGAGTAGCACTTGACTTCAGAGCAGGGGGAAGGATATATACCAGAATGTGCAAAGGGTCTTTTGTGTTGAAGAAGTACAGGAATGTAAGAAAAACATGTTATTAAAACTTTTTTATATTTCTGAAACATTCCATTACATTTAATTCTCAGTAGCAACTTCTTACCAAACTAATTTAAAGTGCAGTGCTTTTGAGCTAATTCTAATACTTCTGAATTTGTGCTTTTTCACAATTCCCATCTAGGAGACTAAGAATATTAAACCAGAAACTCAGGGAACAAGACACTAGTGAGAAGAAATCTGGACAGAGCTGCAATTATGAATGTAAAGTACTGATAATGTTGCTTGTCAGGGGAATATTTGTTACAGCTTTATTTCAATAGATACTGTTATTTTTTATTTATATATTTGTATCTTCCTATGTCTGTATGTATTGCAGCCTTTAGTGGCAACCAAACTAAGTGTTGTGGGTCTAATCATGTGGCTGCATTTGCATGGGCTGTTGGGCCTTTTTAGGCTCCACAGTCAGACTTGGCTCTTCAGCTGCCAAGCAGATTATTTTTCCTTATGTGCCTCTTAAAATGAAGATGACAGATAATTAAGAAGAAAGCTTGAGCTTTATCTTGCTGCTGCAAAAACCCCTTCCTCTATTTGTAACCAAAATGCATATTACCAAGATTATTTAAAAGCTTAGTTTGGTTTAGCAATTCAAACTACCCTACAAAACACTTAAACTTTTTATGTTTTACTTTTGGTAGTAGTTTCTTTGCAGTCCTTGAATATGATGCTCCAGAGTCAATTGAAAGAATCGCAGAAAGGCCTTGATTCACTGCAGGCTAAAAATGAAGAACTTCTTAAAATAGTAGAAAGTCAGAAGGAAGAAAATAAACATCTTGCAAAAGTTATTCAAGATAAAGAAGAAGAATTGCTTGAAAACAAACAGCATTATGACATTCATTCCACCAAGCTCAAGATTGGTACGTGTTTTCAATTTGGTTATTCTTTGTTTAATGTTTTAGAACTCAAATAATTAGGTAAATTCTTCTTGGCATTTCAGAAGTGGAAGAAGCATTAGGAAATGTGAAGAGCCTTCAGTTTAAGCTGGAAGCTTCAGAGAAAGAAAATAAGATTTTGGGCATAACATTACGTCAGCGGGATGCCGAGGTTAAGAGACTGCGGGAATTAACCAGGTACTGTTGGCTAAGCATTTTTTTTTGCCTCTTGACATTGGTCTTTTTTGTTTGGTTTTTTTGTTTGTTTGTTTGTGGTTTTTTTCCCTAGTTTTTTCTTTTTTTTTTTTATGCTGTGGATTACTGTAATCTTAGTATCTTGGTGGTAGGAGGTAACACAGGCTAAAATTCTCTTTGTAGTTACTTTTGTTACAATGGTGATATAATTTTGTTTAAACAAATTTGTCATATTCCATGACTTGAATTCTGTGGTAAAGTAAAATAATATCTGCAGTAACTTGTGTGAAGTTTTAACTCTTAATAGCAGATCTGGCAATAAGTTGTTCCATGGGAAGGGTAAGGACCTGAAAACGTACTGATACTTCCCTTGAAGGTGTAGAATTTGGAAACTAACTCTTCACCTGAATTTTTTTTACAGTGGTCTAGTTTATATTGGTCTAGTTTTGAGAACAACTGGCAGAGAAGATCTGCCTTCAGGACCCACAGCAAGCTCTTCCTGTGGGAATGAGCAGTCCTTTCTTTAACTGTACAGACATTTGAAGTAGATTATGCCCAGATATAATTATGGGTAGAGGTAGAAGTTCTTCAATCACTGAATGAAGGTGGTGTTACTCACATTTTTTTTTTTAGAACTACTACTATTGTGAATTTATTTTGTCACAGTCTTTTATGATAAAAATAGCAGCAAGCTGGGAGACATAAATAGGGTTTTGCAGCTGCATAGTGGTATGCACAAAAAATTGGTTTGGACATTCTGTGTTCAGGAAACAAAACTGTTGTTTGTCATGTTTATAGTTGGTACTGATGGAAACAGCAGAATATTTTTAATCAACATTTTAAATTATTCAGTAGAATTTTAGACACTTCTGTGGCTGCTATACTGACCACCAGATGGTGGTGTAATAATGTCTTACTGCTTGTGTTTATGTATCTGCTATAGACTTAAGCATCTAAACATGAATTGCTTTTGATGTACAAAGCAGAAAGTTAAAAGAATTATTTCCTTTATAATATTTTTTATCATATTTTTAGATGTAATGGGAACAATAATTCAGAAAACATTTTGTAGGGATTTTGATAACTTCTTCTGTCTGCTTTGAAGAGTTTCTTGGCATCAGTTTATTTCATTTTGTGCCACACAATGTCAGGTAAACCAGGAATAATCTGGAGAACTTCATTGGGTTTTGCTATTCCAGTTGTTTTATAACCATACTGAGCTGAAGAAAAGTTCAAGAAACTTGGAATTGGTTCATGTTTGTACTACATTTTATGACAATATGTGGAAAGAGCATTGCCACTTTGCCACAGTCTGATAAATCTACTGTTTTGGTCCTATGGAAAAGTTTTTAACTACTCTTTTT
Source organism: Lepidothrix coronata (assembly GCF_001604755.1). Lineage (NCBI taxonomy): Eukaryota > Metazoa > Chordata > Aves > Passeriformes > Pipridae > Lepidothrix > Lepidothrix coronata. The sequence continues at coordinate 214,584 of NW_016690266.1, read as the reverse complement.
AGTGACTAATTTTGAACCTGTTGTACTGATCTTACCTAAACAGAACCTTGCAGGGCAGTATGGCCAAGCTTCTGTCTGATCTCACAGCGGACAACGTCAGACCCAAACCTGAAAAAGCTCTCTCAAAGTCTCTTTTGGAAGACCACGAAAAGCAGATGCAACCTGAGCCATTTCCTGGGAGTACTGCAGTAATGACTTACCTTAAAAAATTAGAAATGGATCATATTTTGATAGATACAGATCTTCAATTCGCAAATGAAAGTGGAAACATGGAAATGCAAAATCTGGCCTATGAAAAGTTTGATGCTGAAGGAAGTAAAATAAACAGTACATTCAAAGAAGAAGGAACATCAGCTCCCAGAGCACTACAAACTTCATTGAACCAAGACGCAGAAACAGTTAGTGATTCTGGGACTTTACTAGATGACCAAAACAAGTTGGATGAGACAATTTATATTCCATTGACTAGCAGTGCCTCTAAAAAACAGCAGCCAGTCTCTGAAAGAACTGGTGTGCTACCCCAGAGTAGAGGGGCTTGTAAAACTTTGGATTTCTGTGAGCTCCCAAGTTCTGTGCCGCAGTGTGGATGTGAGCTGTCAAAGGATCCAACTGTACTGGATAAGTTAAGTGCTGGGTACAGTGTGAAAAAGACTGTGGAAAACACTCTTGAAGTTACAGGGGATAAAGCAAAGTTGGAAGGAGACAAAGTCCAAATGAGATCAAAAGTCATTCCAAGTGGAGCTGCTAAAGATTCCACAGATAAACCAGACCAACCTCAGCCTGGTACATACCCTCGTGTATCAATGCCATTTCCAACAGAGATTTCTCAGAGAAAAGGTAGTAAACCAGCTGATTTTAGTTGCATTTCATTTGATGGTTTATCAGTGAGGTCTGAGTGGAGTGCAACCTCTTTCTCAACATTTACTTCTCGAGATGAAGAGGACTTTAAGAATAGTTTAGCAGCCTTGGATGCCAACATAGCCAAGTTACAAAGGACTCTGCAGAGTAACATCAGGAAACAATGATTATGAGGAGGGGAAATGGGCTGCCCTTGTTCGGAAAAATTAGGTTTTTCTAAAGTATATTAATAAGTATGGTGCAGATATGTATATTTGTATGTAATAACTTGTGCTTAGCTGTTTCAGCTATGGATAGAATTTGTTCCTCATTAAGCTGTGGCACTGTTTCCCTTGATGTGTACAACTTGAAATAACTGGCTTTTTATATAAGATATAAATAGTTTGGGGGTTTTTTAATTATTACTTAGGTTTATACTCTTTACTTGCAAAATTAATTATACTTGAAAATTAAATGTACTTGTTTACTCATGGGTTTTTTTTCCTTCCCCTAAGAACTGTTGCAAGGTGCTATACATGAGCAAGAGGTTCCACAGGTAGAGGCCAGGGAAGAGCTGTCTACAGAGCAGCAGGAATGCTGAGAGTTACAGTTGCTAAGTCAGGATCATGCTATTCCAAAAATAAATGCAGCCATCATATGGGATTTGTAGTGTATGGTAGATCATATAAAATACATGAAGTAATCCTTTTTCACTCATCACTGATAAAACTCAGTTTTCTCTTTGGACCATTTTCCTCAAAGGAAGAAGTTGATGGAGAGTTCAGGTGAGAGGAAGAGAAGAACTATCAAAGTTCTGTTGCTTTCTACAGTTCTGTTTTAGGTTATACTTTTACTAATGTTTGATTTTTATCTAAAGTAAAAGAATATAGAACCCGTGGATAAACACAGAACAAACAGGCTGACGCTGAGAAACAGAAGCAGCACAGCTGACACAAAGGAGACAAATGAGGAATTAGTGAAAGCTGGCAAACCAGTGCAGTTAGCAAAGCACCAGAATGTACAGTGTGAGGAAGGCATGGAAATTCCACAGTTGTTGAGATGTCAAACATCTACTGGGCATAAATACAGAGAGTCTGGACTGAATCACCCAAATTGACTCTCACAGGAATGGGAGCGGAAGGGGGAATGATTCCAGTCCGCTGTTCTCCCCGACAGGCCTTTCCACATCTCAGTCTCAAGAATATGCATAACATAAATGTTTAAGGTACAGGTACAGGAAGGTGGTGTTATTGCCACCATTCTGCTCCTCTTGTGCTCTTAGCAGTGCTTCAGTGCTGTTTTTCAGGGAAAATATCTTTGGAAAAGAAACAGCAATATAAGGACCTGAATTTAAGATTGCTCTTTCTGCAGCATTGCTTTTTTTTTTTTCCTAGAAAACATTGCTGTGCTTCCTGGTACTGTTTTCTTGTATGTTTCCAAGTAGAAGAAGAGTCCCTCATGGTTAGTTGCTTGAATGAACACATTTTAAAGTCCATGCATTGTGCTGGGAAGCAGTTCTGTGATTATTTTAGTTACTGGTAACTGAGTCATACAAAGGTATGAAGACAACACATACTACAGAAGATGCCAACTGGCACTCCTGCTTCGAAAAAGGAAAGTTAGACTAAATAGTGACTTCAGTGATTTAGAATGCTTTTAAGGCTTGGCCTGGATTTCTTGGTGCTCTCCATGCTCCTTGTGTTCACATTCAATATAAGGTTGATGGTATGAAAGCTTTAATTAAATATCTACAAGCAGTTTCAGTGTAGAAGCTAAGCAAGATTTAAACTATTATTACGGTGGAGATTAAAGACAAGCTACAATAAATTCTAGTCTTTAAAACTCATAAGAAAGTTGAGGAAAGATGGGAAGAATATTAATTAATAGACAAACTAATTCAGTTTTCTTCTTGCAGCTAGGACTTTCTCCATTTGAAGGAGGGTATTTGTCCTGGCCAAAGATAGTTGCAATCTGCATAAGGCAGCTGTGGTGTCAGGATACTTAAGCTCGTTGTTCTTTGGTTGAGAACATTTACATTCACTTTTGTCTCAATGAGGGAAGATGTTACACCATCTTACTCCTGTCCTGTTCGTTGTCACAAAGTCAGTCCTATCAAAGCAGGAGATGACTACTAGAAAACCCTCTTGTGGATAATGACGTATCAGCAGGTTTGAAATGTGTATCCGCTTGCAAGGAGGAGAAGCTTAGAAGAAGAAACAGGAAGGAGACAACGTCTTTAATGTGGTTCTTTGTTTTGTACTCAAACATGTCAATCAGAACTATAGCATCCTAATGAATTATAAAACTTCCCGTGTATGGGCATTATGAATGTGCACTGTTGTGGAAGCAAAATTCAACAAGATCAAATATCTAAGTCTCTTAAAGCTGGGAAAGGCTTCTAGGATTCAACCCAAAACAGGGCATTGAATCTGTGGAAATCAACATAACTGGTGTTCTCATAGCCTCAACAGAAGGCTTACAAACTCATTCTTTTAATGTGTGTATGTAGTAAATAATCCCTACAGAAAATAAAGGCAATCCTAAATTTGCACATTTTGTCACATGTTTTTACCACTCAAATTTGCAGTCTTGCAAGTACATCCTAAATAAGATCCCAAATGACTGAGTAGAAAGAAATTTTTATATTTGGTGCATAAAACAGTTTAAGTTATTCTTATTCCTATAATAAGGAGGTAAAATTCACTATGGACCAAAGGCATCACTTCTGTCAACACCAATGCTTGGAACATTGGAGTAGCTCAAGCTGCAGCACATATTTCTGCCCTTCACTGATCAGGATATGATGAATTGGGAGTTACTAGGATTCATCCTTGTTGCACACATGTAGTCCTTAGGCCTGTATCTTTCATTGACTCAGTTACATTCCTGATTTAGGTTACATTCCTGAGTTACATTTAAGAACCTTTCACTGTGATCCAATTGTTTGAGCTGCCTGGCTAGATTCCAATGCCAAACTTTGTTTCCCCAGCAGCTAAAAACTGTAACTTTCTATTTGGAAGCAGGACAGAATTTTTACCTGTGTAAATCCAGCACTCACACCAACCACCCCAATAAGAGCAATACAATCTTCATTTGACATCTGGTTTTGGACACATCCCTACAATGAGGTAGAGGAGTCAAACTGTATCTGCAACAGAATTCAAACTCCCTTTTTGTTTCAGGTTTTTTAAGGATGCTTTAGGAGAGCTTGCAAGAGGCAAGAGAATGCAATAATGAATTGAGCCACTATGTCAGCTATATGAGTCATTTTCGTGTTGCACATGAAATTTTGCAGTTGTTTCTAAGGAACAAATAAAAGGTAGTCTTTAAATTCAGTTAGATATATTGTGTAAGGCCTTCCTCAGACCTGAGGGATCAGACAAAGGGCAGCCAGCTGTGGAGCCTGTTTCTGTAGCCAGGCTATCACTCGTGTAAACAGCTATGAGATGTTTGGGGCAGTTTTGAAAGGAACCATCTCCTGTGCGTCTCAAAGCCTGTTCTTCCACACCTGCTGTTTTACCAGGGTCATGAGAAAAACAGCTTAAGATTTTCTTCCACTGCATTGTAAGTACTTATAGTGTATTTTCAGGATTTGCAAAGATCTATGGTTGAACCTTATGATGCCAAATTGAGAAAAGCACAACTAGTTGGGCTGAGGAATTTATCACAGGTGGCTACTTGATCATACAGCTCAACAAGTATTCAGCAAGACTTTCCAGTTTGGCCAGAAAAGCTGGTTTCAGGTTCCATCCATCACTGTATCAGCCTCCAAATAAAAAGGATATATGAAACTGCTCTGCTCAACATGAAATCATTATTCTATGTTCAGCAATAGCTGCTGTGAATCATTTCTTCTGTTGCAAGGATAAACTTAAAAGTAACAGCTCAGCAGCTACAATATCAGTGATCATGATTAGATATTAGGAAAAAATTCTTCACTATGAGGGTGGTGAGACACTGAAACAGGTTTCCCAGAGAAGTTGTGGATGCCCTATTCCTGGAGGTGGTCAAGGCCAGGTTAAACGATGCTTTGGGCAACCTGATCTAGTGGAAGGTGTCCCTGGCCATGGCAGGGGGTTGGAACAAGATAATCTTTAAGGTCCCTTCCAACCAAACAATTCTGTGATTTTATGTGGCCTCCTCTAGATTTTTCTTGTAAACACAAAAGTTACAGGAGTTTCATTTTTACAAAGCATATTCTGTGAAGTTGACATCTGCACTTCTCGGTGGTGTGGAAAGAAAGGAACTCTTAAAACACATTTCATCAAGCTCTTAACAGTCATTTTCTTTTTATGAACACTTTTCCTTATGGAAAATAGAAAAGAGTGGACAATACTGAATACCTGAGTTTAACCTGTATATAATTCCCTCCTCTGACTTCTTGAGCAATAAATGCCTGTAGTCCGGTGTCCCACTCCAAGAACTGGGGAATGGTAATGGCTCCCTGCAGACACAGAGGATTGCTGTCTTACTACTGTGTCCAATTCCATCAGAAACTTCATAGGGAATTAAAGATTTGCTGAAGTGAAGCCAGTGCTGCATCTGTGTGTGTAAATAAGCTACCTGGGACACCGATTGTGGTCAAGTGGCAACATCATGCAGTTATGTATGAAAGGAAGGTTTTACAGCTCAATATTTTACAAAATAAATAAATAAAAAAAAACCCTAGGGAATTCTACTGGTGCCTCAAGTACATTTCTTAAGTCACTGACTTACTCAGGCATTCTTAACAAGGGTGATTTTTTTTTCCTTAGAAGGGAAAGAAACATTTCCCTTGTTAGATCAGAGAAACAGATGAAGGAAAAAAAATTAAAAAAACAATCATAGATTTAGTCACTGCAATGATCCCCAAATAGTGCAGAGAAATATTCAAGTTTGAATAGGCCAGCTAGGACAGGTCTGCACACCTGCCACTGCACCAGAACTTACACGGACAGATGAAAATCTCACGTCAGATTTTGAGTATTAAAGTGGGTATGAAAAACAATTCAGTCCAAACACAGATTTAGCTCTAAACCATCCTAGGTAGATCAGATGATCTGTCATGATCTGTTTCCAACTAAGCTCAGGCAGGTCATCTCAAGTGGTTCTTAATCAAGATTAATGCAAATGGTGTTAGACAAAGTATCCATCTTCCCCAAAATTCAGGGAATCCCTTCCATAATTTCTTTACACAACAGAGTGCCTGCAGAGCCTTTGATACAGGGCAGTCAAACTGAGGTCTTATTGCTGAGCTCACTTCAGCATCTCTGCTTTCATGTGAAACCAAGAGTGATTGTAACTTGCATGACCGTTCCTATGATTTGAGCTGTAACCAGATTGGAGCCTGAACAGAACAACCTGTCCCTTCACCCAAGCTTCAATCACTATTGCAGTTGACCAGGTCTTTCTGCAGCATAAGAATAGGAGAGAGTTTGATGGGCTTTTTTGAAGATGCACACTTGAGCACATACGGTGTCTACACACACTGTACATATGCTGAGAAATCTTTTCAGTAGAGAAGAAAGTAATTTCCTTAGTTTTTAGTCTCCAGATTTCTGTTTATCTGTGAAAATGGATGGTTTCTGGATTGTCTTGGCAAGTGTATTCACTATAGCTGTTTTCACTTGTTATTGCAGTGAGCTGAGGGAAAGGTACCTCTCTGTAAGCAGACGACACTGCTTTTCCTCCCAATGCTTGGTGGAAATGCCACAGTTACATGGTGATCTTTTTTAGGGATGAAATCACATGTGAACAAAATATGTCAACTGAAATTTGGATTTACACAGGTCCTGTGGTCATACTTAAATGCATCATCAGTGACTTCACATGCTATTTGAAGAAAAAATACCAAGCTGAACTGAAAGCCCAGTGCTTTCACAGATATATTCTGTTTATCAGGGCACAGAATGGAAAGAATATTATCCCATAGATACCTCTTGGCCCCACAAAAGACTTCAGTCACAGTGCACAGTCATGCGACAAACCCCAGTCATTACGTGACACCAGTAGCATTGCAAGTTCAACAGTAGTGACATAGGCTGAAAATCTCCTTTTTGCATGAATGTGAACATCCATTACTGAAGTTTTTACAAAGACAGTCTAAAATTGGTGCTTTACTGACTGCAAAAAGAGCAGCTTAAACTAGTCAGTGTAGTGGCCACCTGTGCTACAGTTAACATTATGTGGTTTATAGGCTCTTGAAGTATTTGAATGTCTAAAGACTACTTAGAAGTATTATTTCTTTTAAGACTCCTTGTTTTGTCCAAGCCCATGATGAATTCTGGCTACTTCTCTGCTGCAAACATAAAGCCAAAACATATATTTTCTTACTGCCTCCTCCCAGATTCTATTCTGTATTTAGAAGCTAGCAGTGATGGTTTTGGACTTGCAATTATGATATTAAGCTAAGTGTAAAATATTTTTCTTGGCATAATCTAGAATAGAAATAGCTTTAACATCAGTTTCTGGTTTTCTTTATTCCCTAGGGAATGCCAGTTCTCTTCCATAGTTAGTATCAATACTAAGATCATCCCAACAACACCCTTGCCCCAGCACCCCCTTTCCAAGAAACACAAGCAAAGTGGGGCCAACAACTCTGCCTCCCAAGACTTCAGACTGATACCACCATGAAGATGTTCACATACACTCCCTCAACCTTCATCCCCCTTCCCTCCCAGTCTGCAGAGATGCAGCAGTTCACCATGACACTGAGCTCTCTCCAGCACTGGTGGTGTCTCCAAATAAAGTTTGCATTTCCATTCAGAAAAATTTTCACTGTGGCATTTTTGTGTCTCGCACAGACCCCTGGGCCAGGCCGTGAAATTTAAGGACTACTGGTTGTCACTTTCCCTCTGTAACAGCAAACACATGGGAATGTTGACACCTAGTCCAGCTTTTAAACCATGATCCTCTGTGCAAGAGAGCAGTGGAGCCTCTCTGCAAACAATGAAGATAGAGGTTAGGTGATTCATTTCATAGCAGCCATTGACTAAGGAACAACAGGCTCAGATGAAATTTGGAAGTGAGTTCTTTCAAAAGCACTTACTATTTTTATTTTAAAAATACTATCCATCATCAGTCCAATTTGCTCAGTGCAACATATGCTGAGCAAATATGGATATTTATCTGTTCAAGCTTCCTAGCTCTTCCAAGGAGCGTACCTGAACAGGGTCCTTGCAACCACTCCTATGCTGTTAGGAAGCCTCTGAGATGCCTCATCTCAAGGAGTCACAAACGCCAACCTTCCCTCTGCAAGGGGAGGCAGCAACACCAACCACAGTGTCAACTGACACAGCAGGAGCAGTTTGCGTACAGACCAAGGAGTCACAGCCCAGCCCGTTCATTCACCGCGTTTGGTGAACACCCCTCAAACACTCCTTCATGTGCCATCACTGTCTTTACTCCACTTTTGCCTCTGAAATCTCATAATCCAGCCCTAATCCTTACAAAAGGGTTAAGACATCCCCTGGGAAATCACTTCTCCGAGCGCCAGGCTCGGAGTGCAGTCCCTGCAGCAGAGCCTCTCTCCCAGCAGCTGGCTCTGGAAACAAGAGCAGGAATCATCACCACAAGCCCACCAGGGAGACCCAGACACCCTTCATTGACACAGACCGGCTCAGGCCATGTACAGAAGAGCTGCTATTGTTAGTGCCACTCAGGAAATGTTCTGGGGAGTGTGTAATTGTTTACGCTCGGATTCTTTTATCAACGCTTGATTAACTGCAGTTACAACACATGTTCACCATTAATATTTTAAATTACTGAGATGTTTTCTAAATATATTCTGATGGCCTCTTAGAAGCTTCCACCAGAGATTCCAAAAGTGATAGGGCAATAGTCATGTGCCTGCAGTACAGGTCCCTTCCTGCCTAATGGTCTCCAAGCATGATCTTGCGCGACGCCAAAATTTGGTGCCCATGAGAGTACAAAAGGGACCATTTCTAAAAGTTATCTGAAGCTGATTTTCTTCCTTTGTAAACAGCTCAGGGAATTTCTAAAATGCTATTTTACCCAGCTACAACAAAAGCTGTTGTCATCCAGCCATGCTGCAGAAAGTGGTTGCTTGGGATTTGGCCACATCTTCCAAATACACTATTTCATCAGTCATTTCATCCCACAGAAGCCACAATTAGAAACATTTTGCTTCTAAATTCCAGAAACAACTTTTAAAAGTCTAGAAATTTCCCCCTCACTTGGCTCCTTCAGCTGGATCTCCTCTGCTGAAGTAACTGAGCAGCAGCTTCTTTACCTTGTGAACAGGAACACACCTATAGCCTAAATGTACCGGAATAGCCTTCCTTTTACAGAGACCTGGGAGGACTGCAAATGGAAGTCATTTTAAAGTGCCTGGGTTTGTTGAAAAATCATTCAGGGCTCCAAAAATTAGCAAAAGAACCCTTTTCCTTTTGAAGATTACTTTACAGGCTTGTGAGAAGATTCATTACTTGAGTCACAAGGCTTGTAATTGATCATTCTCAGCCTATGCTCTAGACAGTCTGGCAGTGTAGTGCGTCGAGTCACTAGAGGTTTAGTATTTGTGGTTTTGCAGGATTCTAAAGAAGTTGTTCTGACAGTTTAAGGGAACATTAACTAGTCTTGTTGTTCCAATCCACCTCTCGCAAATATTGACAATTAAATCAAGGTTACAATTAATATGTTCCTTCTGTGATTATTGCACTCATTAACATTCAGAGACTGCACTTTTTTCCTCTGGAGCGGTTTTGCATTTCTTGGTCTAATCTTTGTGGCTTTATGCTTATACATTAAAGCCTCTCCCTTTCCTTCCTGCCATACTTCTCTCCTTGCAAATACCACACAGTATATGGTTCTACTCCCATCTTCCTCCCAAGATTCTTACTGGGATAAGAGTCTTCCTCAGTTATCCGCTGGAGGAAGCAAACACTTACCATAATGACATCTGAATGTCTGTGAGTAGTTCATTATAAATCATAGCTTAACTTGCAGGGAAACTTCAAGCCAAGTTCTCCAAAGAATGCTTATAAAGCCTGTGCACTTGTGATCAGTGTAAGTATCTTGGCTCCAAGCCTATGAATGTGCTCTGAATCTCAGTTTTAGTATCAGGACTTGTATTTGTTAAATTATTCGGTGCTTATACTATTTAATAGAGAAACTAATAGCTGACAGGATCTGTTGGCTAAGCTTGCAGTTATTCTGTTCTTCCTGCTCCATCCTTAATTGATAATAAAATGCAATAGTCTCATCTTCTCATATAAATTGCAATACGCTTCAGGCCCAATGTGTTTACCAAATGCTTTCACTGATCTAGAGAATATTAGGACTACTACTAGAAGGGTGTCTGGAGTTTAATGAAAACTGACTTTTTCCACAGACAGGGAAGGACTTAAAGAGTCATCCCAGAATATTTAAAAACAAAGATTCAACTCCATATTCTTTAGCTTCCTTTGTTGAGGGCCATAAATATTTTTCTACAAATTTCTATTATTCTACAAATAGAACACCACCAGCAATATTCACCACACTGAAATCTGTGTAACCCTTACATGTGTACTCAGTTGGTTAATTCAGAATCACTGTGTCACTCTGTTATTCGTTTATCATCACTTTCCCTGAAGGATCAGTACCAAGATGACACCTCCTGATCCATTTCTTACAATGGAAAGCTTTACTATGTACAGAAAAGGTTAACACAAATAAACAGAGATCAGAGACTTTGTGATAAATGAAGGTTTGTGTGTCTGGTGCTTCAGAAACAAAAGAAGCAGTTTGCTAGTAAGAAATGTACTCAAGCAGTTTTTTATTATAACATTATAACATTAAATGCCCTTGTACAGCCATTCTGAATCTGCTTCCAGTGAGATCAAGGCCTGAAACTTATTAGTGAAGCTAATCACCATCCAAAGAGATATGAAACTGAGACATGGCTTTTAAAAGAAAAGAAGTTCCAGTTATGCACCAGCTACAACCTGTATCTAGTGACAGAAAACCAGTTTTAAAAAGATACTCTACAAAGTACCCCAGCAATGTGGTATCACTACTACAAGCTTTATTTTGGGGTTTCAAAGAGGAAAGCTTTGCTTTCCTGTCCACTTGTTCTGTTGCTACTAGAGACAAATACAAAGCACTAACTTAATCCTGATGCCAGAGATAAACTTTATATAAAGCTAGATACATACTAACAGCGATAGCAAAATGAAGTTTCCTCATATGCATTTCAAAACTTAGCCAATAAAATATATTAGTATACCTTTAAAGAAGCTTTACACATAAGGTAAGAATATATGGAGCTTTTCACTGGAGTTATCATTGCAGTATGTTTTCAATGAAGAAAAGACTTTGGAGGTTAAACACATCAAGTAATTAAAAGAAATACAAAACAAGTAATTAAAAGAATGTTAAAATTCTTACCTATAAAACAAGCCAAGAAAACAAGCCAGCTTTAATTACAGCCAGTAATTTCTGCTAACCATTTGACCATCCCTACAAAATAAAATATAAATCCTAAAGTTCTGACTTTATTTGTGTTTATTTGTTGAGACAGCTATAAATTAAAACACTACCACACTCTTTTTTGAATGGCAAATGCCTACACAGATATAGGGTCCGAGGAGTTAGGCAGGGAGGCCCCGCACAGAGACCTTGACAAATTAGAGGTGGGCAATCACCAACCATATGAAGTTCAACAAGGAAAAGTGTTGAATTCTGCACCTGGAATGGGGCGACCCTGAATATATGGACAGACTGGGGAATTAGATGCTGGAAAGCAGGGCCGTGGAAAGGGGCCTGGGGGTCCTGGTCGATGGCAAATTGAATATGGGTCAGCAGTGCCCTGGCAGCCAGGAGGGCCAACCATGTTCTGGGGGGCATCAGGCAAAGCATCGCCAGTGGGTCGAGGGGAGGGGAGTGTTCCACTCTGCTCTGCACTGGTGTGGCCTCACCTTGAATATTGTGTGCAGTTTTGGGCACCACAATAGAATAAAGATACTCTTTCTTTACTCTTAGAGAGTGTCCAAAGGAGGGCAATGAAGATGGTGAAGGGCCTTGAGGGGAAGCCGAATGAGGAGCAGCTGAAGTCACTTGGTCTGTTCAGCCTGGAGGAGACTGAGGGGAGACCTCATTGCAGTTACAACTTCCTTGGGAGGGTAAGGGGGGGGGGGGCAGGCACTGATCTCTTCTCTGTGGTGACCAGTGACAGGACCCAAGGGAGTGGCCTGAAGTTGTGCCATGGGGGGGTTAGGATGGATATTAGCAAAAGGTTCTTCACCCAGAGGGTGTTTGGGCACTGGAACAGGCTCCCCAGGGAAGTGGTCACAGCACCAAGCCTGACAGAGTTCAAGAAGCACTTGGATGATACTCTTGGGCACATGGTGTGACTCTTGGGGAGGGTCCTGTGCAGGGCTGAGGTTTGGACTCAACAAACCTTGTGGGTCCCTTACAATTCGGCATATTCTGTGATTCTGTGAGTTAGCATTCAGGAACAGACTCATGGTAGGTTTATATTACTTATATTGAGGAGTTCCTTGAATATTTCCATTTTTTACAGTTAGGCTGAGTAACTTCTAGCTAAACTTCAGTTTTTGGCAGGATTTTTCCTAAACACTTTCCCTATATGCGACTGTATGGTTTGTCTGGCAGTGGGATTCTGTCAGGGATCTCTTACCCGAGCCTTGGATGTAACAAATACATTTGTATTGTCCTATTTATTTTCTTTTCAACTAAATTCTATGTTTTGGTGAAAGACAAGCTTAAAATATGCCTGAGACATTTGCAGAAGGTAGGAGTGGTGACTGTGATAGCCCTAATCTCTCATGAGAAATTTCCATGGAAATTCAGCTGGAGCTGACCTGGGAAAGGTCTTTCTCCTGCACTGCTGAGCATTATTGTGATACCTGCTGCCAGGATCATTACATGCAATTCTCCTGAAGAGCTCAGGGCAAAGTGAAGCCTGTAAGTTTTGTAAGACTTACCATATAGCAAAAACTTGCTGCTATATGACTTCCAAAGCTTTGTAGCTCTCCTGTATCATTCTGATCATCTGAAGTCATTTAAGCACGAATGAGGGCTCTAAAGGTGGCAAGGTAAGACAGTGCTGCCTATATCATGAGATAGACAAATCTAGGAATACCATTACTTCCCTCATTTCTCAAGGAAAGGGCTTGTGCTTAACTTGTTACAGTGTCAGTGAATGACAGTGCAAGTTAGACTGTGACTGAAACGGATATGAGAGAGGGAAAGTGAAAAGGAGAGAGGGAGAGAATTAGATGAGATAAGGAGAAAATTTTTTTTGTAAATAAAGGAGGAAAAAACATTCTGCACAATCAACAGCAGCAGACACAAGGCTGGTTGACTCATCCGTCTTTTCATTTCCAGAATGATTGAGTCACTGAAACACCTGAGGCCCAGCTTCATATTTAGATGTCCTCATAGTTTATATTCTATTAGTTTTAGGCTTCTTCTCTCTAATTTTCTTTTCCAGGAACTGTTGCTGGAATGCCTTTGTTTACAGTTTAAGCATGCCTGGTCCTACAAAGGATTCCAGTTACTTCTAGCAGGCACAAGATATGTTGTTTCTCTGGAAACATCAAATCTAATTGAAACAGTAGTACAAATATCATGCCCCTGGGTGCCTGCAATCCAAGGCATATCTGGAATGCTGGGAGATGGGATAATTTCTAATCAATCTGTAGAGGTGATTTTGGGGACTAGTGGCATCACCTTCCATTTTGTTTAGTTGTAAATAAATTTCCTTGAAGTTTCAGTTGATATTCCATAATCCAGTACTGGCAAGCAAGATAATAGGCCCACTTGACATCTCCTTTGGTACCATACATAATTTCACAATCCTACTTCTTAATTCCCTTCTCTCTAGACTGCACACATGCATAGCCACATTAAAAGCAGATGATGTTACTTGCATAAAAATGCTAAAATTGGTTATTCAGCTTTATTGAAGCCAAATGAGAAAGCTGATGCCTCAAAGATTGTGTGTAAAGAGGAAATGAGCTTTCCAAAAGCAGCTGTAGAGTCAAAAGCCTCAGGTAGAAGTGTGTTAACAGCAGCCAATCTGTCAGTACTTAAGAAGGTTTCAATGTATAATGAAAGCATGCAATTTTTTTACTTAGCTTGTGTTTCTAGATCTCTTTGATTAATTGTTTTCAATCTATCATTACATTTGCCTTAATGAGATTAACTTATTAAAAGCCATCGTTCCATGAACAACTAATTCATTCATGTTCTCAGTTCTCTAGACATATAACAAATTATTTTGAAATGTTCTCAGAGAAAAAAAATCTTTTGCACTGGAGAAACCGTTAGAGCTTTAATTACAAGATTTCTTGCAAATCATTTAGCACTTGAATGCCTCTAATGATGAATAGGAGCCTGATCTGTGTCTGAGACCCTAGCTCATTCTGTTAATTAATTGAGGCCATTTTTCTGTGCAGTCAACATAATAATTGCTACTGTTATAAGGCTAAAAGACTGCAAACTAGATTCTGTTTTAGAGGATGAGGGATATAGGGAAAAAGTCATGGTAAATCTTATAGTCTTGAAAGTCTCATACAAATAGGCAAAGAATATGTGTAATAATTTTTTATTATTATTATTATTATTATTATTATTATTATTATTATTATTATTATTAATAATATTATTAACCTCCATTTAAAAGCGGGAGGCTGAGACATAAAAAGCTGCCCAAATCAGATTACATTGTAAAACTGTGGTAAAGAAATTAAAATGTTTCTTGAGCTCCATAGCTACAGTGAAAACATTTCACTTTGATGTGACTACGCTACCCCTAATTTCCAATCTCCAGCTAACATGAGAGACACATTTCTGTTACTAATGAGCTCGCACTCGGGGATAAAAGCAATATGTGCAACATATAAACATGTCAAACAGTTCCCATTGAAAGTGAAACTCTGGCAGCAAAACATGTAGGCTGAGGGTTTTTTTCTACAGTTTATTTTGGGGTAAGATTTTGGAGTCTTTTTTGGTTGTTTGTAACCCCAGCCTCTTGGATGCTTCAGGGTGAAATGAATGCAGTGTTTCAACTGAAGTGAGCATGTTTTCCAACTTATATGTATGCAGAGAAAGACGGCTGGTAGGAAGCCTCTCTCTTTCATTAAGGGATAAAATTGCAACTGATTTTTCTCTAAAGTCTATGAAAGCATTGGAAATTGGCAAGTCTGGAGACCAACATTTTCTGTCCACATGTGGAAGCATCTATTCCTCTTCTGTGCTTCTCACACCTGCCTAGAAACTGTGGTTGGGCAGCAAGGTTGTTCTTTCTATTGAAACACTCATCATTTCTGAGAAGGTGGCCCATGAAGGTGCTAAATTAGCACTACTAGGGAGATAAGGAGTCTGAGCAATAAGCTGATTTAAGAATAATTAGGATGTAACAGAAATACTTTTAGATCTTAAAAAACCCACACCCCACACATAAAATTATCCAGGTACCTTTCAAGACACACTCTCTGTGTGGAAGCAGGGAGGAACACTGATTCTCATCTGTTGCAGCAAACATACAGATAAACAAACAGATATTACCATAATTCATCTGGATCTCACACTTTACATATATCTTTTTCAGGACTTGGTCTTCTCCACCTTTAAGGTAGACATTTTGCAACACTCCAGTAAGAAACATCCATCCTCATGAAATCACACCAAAGGTCTGGGGATGTAAGCAACCTGTGCTTAGTACATGTCTGAAAATTTGGGAAAAGCTTGAAAATACTGTTTGTTGGAAGAATTTGCTGGTTATGATATTTTTGTTCTGCTCTGTTTCTGCAGTTCACCAAAAATGTATTTAGCTTTTTGAGCTGTCACAGCCATGAATCTTCAAATATTTCAAGCTCATTCAAAAGAATTCTTTTTGAAAATAATGATCAGAGTTGACATCTGCATTGCAATGACATCTTAGTCTGTTTTGGAGGCCAGAGAGGCAAACTAGCCACCTTTTTCCAGATTAAAGCTTGGAAAGATCTTAGTCCTCTGCTTAATGACTAAATATTGCCTTCGTGCTAAAGACAGTGACACACATATACTTATTATATATTCATACATGTACACACATAAAGGCAAAAAAATCCTACAGCCACAACATTGTTTTTAAAAGACTCTAATATTTTGTTAATCCTTATGGTGGAATAACAAAGCATTAGTCACAGTTTTCTGTATCCAAAGCACTTCCAGAAGAAAAATCCACGAAGTACATGCTTTAACCAGAGTCAAATCCTGGCTGCTCCAGCAGGGATATATACTGGATATCTTAATGAATGCCAGGTACAAAATACCTACTCACAGCTGCCGTCCTTCCCCAGCTAACAGCTTGTGTTGGAGCAGCATCAAAGCTGGCTACAGGCGTAGCAAATGCATGCACCTGCACTGAGTAATTACTGAAGCTAATGCCAGTATGGATTAGCTTCAGTGCTCTTGTGAAAAAAAGTATGGATTAACTCACAGCATTCAGCTTATTACAACTGTCTTACTGCACATCCAGTTTTTATGGGCACTTATAAAGCAATATCCATCTATGTTCACTTTTTATTTCTCATGATGGAGTCTTTCAGCTGTGACATTGGAGTGTACTTCAAAGCTTCTCCTTTGTCTGCTTTTCTCCCTCATTTTTTTTTCCATTTCAAACTCAGCATTAGTTTGCAGGTTACTGCTCATGTCCTGCCACCACACACACCACTATTGTCTGTTTCCAACCTTTATGTAATATTTACTTTTTCATGTCTTTGTACTGGTTTCTTTGTCATCACCTGGAAGCAGTGGGAGGACTTGATATCCAAAAAAGACAATTTAGAGATAACTTCTAAAATTCAAAATGGCCTTGACAAGCAGTGCTGTCTGCAGTGTGTACCCATCTAATGAGAGCTGCATTTAGACACTCCTTACTTTTGATCAGTATTATCCTATGCCGGAATAAATCTGGAAACAGAGAAATGAAAAGCTGCTACTTCTTTAGCCATTCTCTTGAGCTGTCCCTAAAGCCACGTAAAATTATTCTTACTGTAAACTTGCAGTTTCTTTTCTGTGAAAATATAGTAAAAATAAAATAAATTTCAACCCAATACCCCGCCTGTCCTATGTATGCCTGTTTCGTCTAGACTGTGAGCAATGAGAACCAGACACCATCTGAAATGTTAATTTACTTCATCAAGGAAATGAGGCTTATATGATCCTGGTATCTGTCTGTGTCCTTTAATAGGTTTGAACTCATTGTCTGATTTCAAGCTAATGTGACAGAAGTGGGGGAACAACAAGATAATTGAGCTACTACAGGTTGCTTGGAAATTAGAATTTGGATAGAAGAGAGAGATATAGAAATGCCTTGAAAGCCTGCTGTAAGAATGCACATGTACCCTGAGATTAAATAATGCCCGCAGTAAAGATTTCTTATAAATTCTTCTCCACTGGAATAAAAAAACCCAAAACCAAACACCTAGAATCCAAAATTGTAGTTGATCAAGAAATACAAATAAACAGCAACCCAAGCTTCAGTAAACTGGTGTCCAGGGAATTAGTCTGCTTATTTGTTGAAAAGCAGCAACAAATCTTGTGATGCACAGGAGGAACAAACGCTACAGTGAGACAGGGATCAGATTGTCCTGTTGCTGGGCTGGAGTTGGCACTGCTTGGAACAGACACTGAGCTGCATCAATGCTGTGTGAAAACAGAGTGTTTACTATAAGTGTATTCATTTGGATTTGGCTGCCAAAAAATTAAGGAACTACAAGGACATAGAGCAGCCCATGACAAAAGTAGTTCTTTTGATCAGAAATGACTTGAATACCCAATGTTTCACTGCAGGGCTGCAGAGAACAGAGATCCCAAACTTGATGTCTGCAGATTCTCTGCTGGAAGGAAGACAATCTATTTTTAAATTACTCCTTTCCTGGAACAGGTGAAAGGAAGAGCAAAACTGGTATTAAGAAATTGTCGCTGGAACTGCAGCTCATAGTGACACTGTACTAGAAGAACCATATTGTGACTGCAAGCAGATACAGTATATCTTACATGGAGCATGTGGGATGAGACCAGGAAGTTGAATAGAGAAAGACCTGAGGAAAAAAGGAGTTGTATTTCTTTTCAGTACTATGTGCATCTCTGAGCTGGTACTCATTTTTGTGCTCAGCCATTTTCAGCCCAAAAGTAAGTCATTCTGTGCTTAGCTCAAGGGTGAACACAGGACAGAGTCAGCTGCTTTTCTCCTTGAGGAGTTCTGTTCCTCTATAATAGAGAAAGGACCCCTTCCTCTGGAGATGGGGAAGAAGGTCTAACTCAAGGAATTCCCCGCAACAGGACACATTGGGAACAGAGAACTAGCATGATTTGAAATAATCTGAATGTGTTCCTGGACACCAGCAAACACTGAGTCTTCAAAGTAACAGGCTTTAGGGTAGTGCTCCAGGAGCAAACTGTAACAGAGGAACACTGTAGGATATAGAGTTTGGCTTTGTCACACTATGAAGAAAGAGCTGGGCAGCAGGACTGCCAGTGTGACTTGGCACTGATGATGGCAGTGAGGCCAACATATACCGATTTGGCACGCCTGGGCTTCTAAGGAGTCATAGATTTGTCTCCTACTTGGTAAATTTCCCTTGTGCTAAGCTTCTTGTCATGCAAAATAAGATGTTCTGGATTTCAAGCAAAGAGAAACCATCAAAGAGAAGGACCAAAGTGTTCTCTATTTCTTTTACTTCTTACTATTCCTCATTTTAAGCACACGGAATGCTGTATATATCATGGCCCATGTGCCAAAGTTCTTAAATAGCTGCCTGGTTGTCCTGTGAGCAAATGGAGGCCTTCACAGTTTGTTCTCTAAGTGCTTTCTCCTCCCTCATTCCCAGTAGGTTAAGAAGTGTATGAATAAAATATACAAATGTGTAACATAAAAATGCTTTGGAGAGGGTTGTGTTTAGCAAAACAAATGGCCTGACTTTGGCAGTTGGTTATTTGTACTGCAGGAGGCCTGTGAAGCCCCACTGGGTGAGGTATTTTCACAGGTCTATAAAAGAAAATACTTTGCTTTGGGGAACACCTTCTGCCCTCCTTCTGTCAAAGCCTAGAAACAGAGTAGGACTGTGAATTGCCCCTTTCATCTGCAGTCAATGAGCTCAGCTAAGTGGCCAGACTCTAATTTTCTTTGGTCTCCCAAAACCTCCCTGTAGTTATTTCCGTACTTGATTTCTCCAAAGACTATATTGACACAAATAAGATTAATACCTGGATTCTGCTGGTTATTGGTAGACCTGAAAATTGCATTTGCTACCTTTAGTGCTATGATAGTCTTACTCTTTGTATGGATGGTACAGGTCAATGTGTGAGGTAAAGTAAGAAGGCAGATCTTAGCTTAAAGTAAATGAAGCTTTATCTTACAGCTACAGCAAGAAAAGCTGGAAATTATTTTAAAGATTTTTTAAAGAAAAATTTGATCCTGCAACAGGAAACTGAAGTTCAAAATAGAACATCAGTGGGAATTTTGCAGGAGGAGTCATCTCCAGATGGACTGTAAACTTCCAACCTGCTCTCTGGGCTGGAGAACTCAGTGTGTCTATGGTAAGTATTTGCTCTACACGCTTTTAAATACTGTGGTGGGAGAAGAGGATTTGAAGCATATGAAATGCTCATGGTCTTGTGTAATTCTTGGTATGTTGACAGAGCAGTAATGAAAGGCTGTTTCAGCTGACCAGTTGGAATATAGATAGAGAATGTGCATGTGGTGAGGAGATCTGCATTCAATTACTGTCCTACCACAGACTGGCTGCAGACAACACAATTATTCTGTGCCTCAGTTCCCTAATTCTAAAACAATGAGCTTCCTTTGTCTGACTTGTCTACTTAGAGGAGATGCTCCTTGGGGCGCTGATCGTCTCTTAGAATGTTTTTCGTTTTACCAGTTAATACAAAGCAGCTCTGGCTATCTGAGTACCACTGGATTTCTATTGCTCCTAATCAGAAGAAGTGGTTAATCAGTCAGTCGTTATCTCTGGGGTTCATTTTTGTGTTCTTTATCTAATCTTGGCAAAAATGCTTTATTCTTGGATAACACCATCACATAGTACTTTTGGAAAACTGTCTCACATGATGTCTTTATTTCCCTTTTATCCCACTCCATCAAAATTGAAGAATGTCAGCAGTGGTAGTCCAAACTGCCATACTAGGCCATGTAGACAAATTTTTCTTAGGCCAAAAAATTTTATTATAGACAAATGCATACGATTACCACTGCAGAGCTGTTTCATTGCCAGTTATCCCCCTGTGCATAGAAATAAATTGATGCTTTCAGATTAGCGATGCCAAAATGTCACTAGCCTAGGTGAATTTTAATGCAATCTCTTGTGTATGT
This sequence comes from Lepidothrix coronata, assembly GCF_001604755.1. Taxonomy (NCBI): domain Eukaryota; kingdom Metazoa; phylum Chordata; class Aves; order Passeriformes; family Pipridae; genus Lepidothrix; species Lepidothrix coronata. The sequence goes on along the minus strand of NW_016690266.1, from coordinate 194,423 downwards.
GTGTTATTCACATTAAAAATATCACTTTGGCACAGAAGCCACTTGGGCTGACTTAAAAATGTTTCACCAGATAACAAGGAGACGTAAGAGTCACTGGAAGCATTTCCAATTTGGGATATTTAATTAGACCTTATGACTGAAAATTCTTATGATCATCAGAAAATCAACATTCCAACATATTCCTGGTTATATTTATTAAATGTTCCCTTTTTTGGTCCTAAGTGTGAATGTTTGGAAAAATGTTGAATTAATACAACACACTTGACTTCACTGGCACATTTTACAAAAGGAGGAGAAAAAAATGTGGAAGCCACTGAAAACTAGAGGGTTCTTGCTTTGGAGAAAAACAAAGTTCAAGCCAATGCTACAGACAGGCTGGAACTCTTCCACAGTTTTACAAGGAAAAGACCCTATTGAAGGCTCTTTTCACAAAACTCCTTTGCTTTCTTTGAATAAAAGAGGAACCAAGCACACTTAACGCTGTGTAAAACAGATTTCTTTCAGAGAAGCCAGCTTTATCTTCAAGTCCCAGCTAGTTAATCTGCTCAAACTCATTTTTAACTTAAAGTCTGAGAAATTTGACACCACCACAGGGACTTAAAGTTTTTAGTCTAAATGGAATTTGCTGACAATACTCTCAGCTAGGGCACTGATATAGAGGATTGGTTTCTCTCATTAAGTTTGGTAAAAATGAATGTCTTCCTCTTTCAGGGAAAAAGAAAGAAGGGGACTAGTAAAGAATTCATTTTCTCTCTCCCTAGATCTGTAAAGTGTACTAGCTACATCTATATGATATCTTCAGATAGCATATGCCATAGTTGAATGATGTGCAAATGCAGTTGTTTTGGAAGTGTCTGGGAAATCCTGCGTTCCCTTGCCTAGAGGGGAGTACTCCCCTCCCTAAATTGCGTGTTTACACTTGCTCTGCAGTAGAGGTCTGGCTATAAATACAGAAATTTGGTTATATCTACAGTGTAACTGGAGGTTGGCTTCCAAAATATAGATAGTGAACTATTTATGTGAAACTCCTGCTGAGAGCGGTTGGAAATCCCAAACGTGCATTGGAGCATGGTCAGGCATGTGCTGCATTTACACGTAAATATAATATCCTCTTGCATATCTACTTTTTGTGTATTGGCTTATAACTGAACAGAATTTCCTGGCAAAAACCTTTAATTACAAACACTGCATTACTCTCCTATAACTGTTGAATTTACCTAACCTGAGTTTTGTCAAATAATAACAACTTTATTGCCATGAATTAAGCAATCTTCAAATATATCTTCTCAATTTATCGTGTTTACTTCTTCAGGGTAACACATCTGTCTTATATAACACTTATCAGACATTGTTTCTATCACATTGTTCTTCGCTTTCATTCCCAAGAGTTGGGGTGTTTGCACTCCTTAGCTTTGCATTAAAAAAAAAGGGGGAGAAAAAATAAAATAAGAATTGTGTGCATCTCTGTAATCATGCTGTAGCCATGTAGCCATGACCAGTGTTTCTTTCTTTAGGCTAGAAATTGAGATTAGAGACTGAAAGTTGTAATAAAAGTAAATTATACTCTACAGTTGTCTTGGCTGGTCTCTGGGAATGGGAATGGGCACTAACTGCAGATGTAATGGAAGTTCTTTACTTTGGGCTATTGAGCAGAATGTAACTATGCTCTGGTAGAAACAGTAATAAGCATATTTACTGAATTTTTCCAGCCTCTGAATCATCTCAAAACTCCCCCTGTCAATATGAACTTAGCTCTGCTGAAGTGAGAGCTCAGGACAAAAAGCTGTGTCTTCCACCTACATGCAGGCACTATCCGTTTCCATTTAATGACAGAGGAAAAACCAACTGCATGGTGCAGATTGGCAAGATCGTATTTCTGTTGATTGTCTTTATAGTGAACTGTAAGAAGGTTTAGGACGGATATTAGGAAAAGGTTCTTCACCAGAAAGTGATTGGGCGCTGGAACAGGTTCTCCAGGTCACAGCACCAAGCCTGACAGAGTTCAAGAACCTTTTGGACAATGCTCTCAGGCACATGGCAGGATTTCTGGGACTGTTCTGTGCAGGGTCAAGAGTTGGACTTTGGTGATCCTTGTGGGTCCTTTCCAACTCAGGATGTTCTATGAGTCTATGATTCTTCTGCAGGGTCAGTCTGGCTTCAGTTGGTACCTGTTTCTCTGTTTGCATAACACAGTTACCATTCCCTTTATCCATAACTTGCCTTACATGAAAACCAATAGCACTGTGCCAATGGATTTCATTCAGCAACAGTCAGAAGTAGTTAATATTTTCAATGCTTTAATGTATGAAAGCAGAAGTTCTCTGACACCATCAGTGGCTTTAAAAAAATGAAGGTGCAGAATTTTTGCAGACCCAACCAAATATTTGGTCTGCTAGTCTGAACATTTTCCTAGTTTGAAACACAGGTTGTACATTTTAGCTGCTTTTAAAATCAGTGAGATTGCTAGCTTCTCCTTGTTTATTCCACCAGCTTATATGTTATTTCAGCCTCTAAATACAAGAGGATAAAACAGCTGATGAGTTTCCAAATATGACATTTCCCTAGCAGTCAAATGCTTATAGCCTTGCTGCCTTTTTCCAACAAACATAAAAGTGTAAAGGCTCAGATATCTGTACAAGTTACCAGATAGGAATAAACTGCCTGTGTGGTCTTCTGCTGACACATCTAATTCATTTTTCTTGCTCCTGAGCTGGGTGAATTGATGCTGGACTAAACGTTATGTCAATGTTAGTACTACACTGTGACTGACCTCTTGGCTTCCTCCCTCCTTAGGTACTCAATCTCTATTTGCAGCATGAAACTCAGAGGCTTTTAATGCTTTCTATGTTCATGATCAGCAAAGACATAAGCAGGATGAAGATGATAATTTAGTCTGCCTGCAGATTTGGAAAGATATTACAGTGGCTCCCTTTTAGAAGATTGTCTTCTAATCTCAAGAGATTAGAAACTGCATTGCTTTTAAAATGAGTGAATGAATTTTTTACATTCTGAAAACAAAAACAAAAAAAGCAAAAAGCCAAGCTCTCATATGTCAGAAGAAAAGAAAGAATGGGCTCTGGGAAATGGATGAATGTGTGTTTCTTCACAATAAAGTTACTTTCCAAATATATCAAAACGCAATTGTGTTTAGGCACCTCCTGAACTTTATCTTGAAAGGAGCCTAAAGGATTTTACAGAAAGATTGCAAGTGAAAGAATGAATGGGGAAGAAAGCACAAGGCAAAAGGAGCGGTTATCTTTACTCCCTTTATGCTCCTTGTACTTCTAATCACTTGATAATCATCTGAACCCCGTAGTTCAGCTCCAGTAACTCACTATTCCAAACACTTCAGCTGGGTAACTTCATCCTTCACTCATTTCCCGTTCCTTGCCCTACAGAAGCTATATAAGCTCTCTGAGGGTTTTGCTGGTTACAGTCCGTGGTTTGTAAGCTACAAAAATCTAAATGTAGGTCAAGATGAGTTGAAATCTTTTAAACACAGCCAGTTG
>NW_016690266.1:179040-190554 GCF_001604755.1 Lepidothrix coronata | reverse complement strand
AAAAAAAAAAAAAAAAAAACAACAAGAGAAAAAGAGAAATATGTGAGCTCTGCTGAAAATGAGTCAATCCCTTGAAACCCAGCAGGGGCACCGTCTGCTCTCCTTATGGAGCTCAGTGGCTTTCATCACAATTCAAGTGTCTCCTACTCCTCCCTCTCAGCTGAAGGCAGATGTGGGTTCACTGGCAACACTGGGCCTTGTTCTTTGTGAGTGTTTAGGGCCTGAGCAATCATTTTAAATTGAAAGCAGATACGGTGATGCTATTACAAGATTGTCTAGAGCAGCAACTCCCAACTGGTAAGACATGAGAACATTTACAAGAAAATGGGTTTCATGAAGCCTAGGCTAAAAATCAGCGCAGAAAAGCATAAGCATGATGCAGAGCAGTATCTCCTTAAAACAATACTCAAAAATGTTGAGAAGAAAACTCCTTCCAAAAAGGTGTTGGCCGTACAGACTTCAGTCAGACCATGGAGAAGATCAAAGCAAGCTTGTGCCAGGCTCTGCATAGCTCTTGGGTTTTCATATTCTTTCTGCATTCTAATGCCAAATAAACATTTATCTGCAGAAAGAAAATGCTCATACAACAAGCATCTTTCTTTTAACAGCTCATGTGCCAATGGGTATGTAGCTGTGGAATTCCGTGCTTGTGCACTGCCGTTTGAACTCAACTACAGTCACACAATTCATCAAAGATCAGTGATGTATGTCCACTTGTTTTTGACTAAAGAGGAAAACATGCCTCCAGAATATGCCACAACCCTGCATTGAGAAAGAAAATGTAACAGTCTGGCTGGATGTAATTAGCACAGCATGTACCTACAGTTGAATGCTAGTACTATAAATAGCGTTACCTGGCACCAGTCTACCTGTGAAGTAAACTGACCAATAGCTGTCTTTAAAATTCATTTCTACCAACTCACAGGTTTACTTTACTTTACAGATTTTCTTAAAATTTTCTCGAAACTCTGTTGTAACTTCATAGAGAAGAAAATCTGCAGAGAGAGGTTTAACAGAAACGGTGAGAGGACTGAGGTACTCAGAACCTCCGACAACAAAGTTACTTTTCTTCAGGACTCCCATTTCGGCGACTCCAGTTTAAATAAAAATAAAAAAAAATAAGTCTCTATTAATCTGTTTTCAAAGTCCCAGAGCCTTTAAAACAGGAATAGCCTCTTCTTCTCCTAACAGGGTGAATCTAAAGAAATTAGGAATAAGAAAACTATCACCGCCTTCTCTTGAAGAGGCAGCAGCAGTTCCTCCCAGCTCACTCACTTTGTACTGCACCTGAAAGAGTCAAAAGTAATGGCTATAACTTTTCATGGACTCATACCGGTAACTGCTTTTGTCCTTTGCAAAGGTTTGTGCTCAGGTACCAGGAATGATATACCAGAAAAAGCAAGCACTGCCTCCTTGTACAGCCTACTCAGGTAGCAGGGCACGTGCTCTACCAATGGCAGAAAAATTCACCTCAGAATCAAAATGAAAAACATTGAGGTCTCTGCAAATATAAAACTCCTGGCATCGCTGCACTGTGACATCACATCTCTGCTGTGACTTGCTTATCTTGGCCATATTTTTCTGAGTTGATGGTTGCTGAAACAGTGAAGGGGAGAGAAAGAATTGTAACCTGGACTGTCGTTTGCTCTACCACCCCAGAGGTATCTTAGAGCCTGGTGAGGAGGGAAGTTCTCTGCATCTTTTTCTTTCCTTTTTCTGTAGCAGTTCAGAACCACATTTAAAGGTACCCAGCAGTAATCTGACCACAGCGTGGGACAAAGCAAGAGAACAGAAAAAAAAGACTTTATCCATAGAACCTGGGCTTTTTGTCTATCTTTTATGTCTATCTCTTATGTCTATCCCCATGTATGTTTATGATCTGGCTATAAATCCATTTCAGATAAATAGCTGACTAGGTTTTTTTTTAAATTTGCAAATAAAAAAAAATATTAAAAAATACAGGAATAAAAAGGCTTTAAGTTTGCAATGTACCTGGTTTCCCTACCCCTCCCCTTCAGGGTCTCCAGCTCCACATTGTAAAACAGCAGTTCTAAGGTCTTACTGTTGAAGAGGATTCAATTTGTCCCCATCTCTCATTTGCTCTTCCTTCGTACACTAATTTAGCACTTAACACAATTAACTGTAAACGGTTTATTAAACTAAATCCCCTGTCCCAGATTTGGACATCCCTAGACAGATGTGCCAGCGCATGGGCCCTAGCCAGGCTCTGGAGGAGGAGGGGAGGCAAAGCCATCCCCAAGGCCCTGTGCATCTGTGAGAGTGCCCCGTTGCTGGCACTGGGGCAGTGCATGGCAGGGCTGCAGCTCCGTACAGACCTCTACACACCCCATACACACCCACATGCTTGCGCTCCCCTCAGACATCCTATCAAAGTCCCACGCAGACCTTCCCCTACAATACATCCTCTGTGCACTCCCCCTAAATGCAGGATATGCTCTCATCCCAGAACACACGTACACATCCCATGCTTATTTCATTCATGTCCCATGCCAGCCCATAAGCACACTCCTCTGTGCTTCCCCATACGTGCAGCCCATACATACACGATCTATAACCCCCATGTACCCATTATATAGCCACCACATGGCTCTCCTGTGCCCAGCTCCTACAGCGCCCACGCACACCCCTACACACTCCTCATACGCCCCCAGGCCCCGCTCTGTACACCCCCCACACAGCCGCCTCTCCTGGGAGAGCTGCGCTCCACAGGTGCTGGGCTGGGCTGGGCTGGGCGTGCCGCTGCCTCCGCTGGCTGTGGCGGGCCCGGGGCTCCCCCTGGCCCCCCGGCCGCTGCCGAACGAGGCTCCGCAGGGAAGGAGTTAAAGGCAGCCGCTCCGACCGCAGTCGGTATCGCCGCCGGGCACCGCTTCCCCCGCGGGCTCCGCGCTTCCCCCGCTCCCGGACTGTGCGGGGCAGCCGCGGCCAGCTTAGCCTAGCCCAGCTGAGCCCAGCTGAGCCGAGCTGAGCCGAGCGGAGCGGCAGGTGGGCTCTGGGAGGCGGTCCGGGGCTGTGGAGCTCGGCGGGCGGGCGGACTCGTGGCCGCGGGGCTCTCCCTGCCGGCTGCGCCCCGGGACGCGGGGGGAAGCCCGTGGGCGGGCACGGGTGGGGGGCACCGGGGCATCCTCCGCAGGGGGAGGTGAAGTAGGCGGAGAAGGAGGAGGAGAAGGAGGGAAACCTGCTTCTCCGGAGGGACGAGGTAGCGGCGCTGCAGCGGGCCAGCCCAGCGGCTCGGGCTGCGGGCACATGCCGGGCTTGGAGCACCGGAGCCGCGGGATTCCTGCGGGTGCCTCAGCCCAGCTCCCGCCCCGTCCCCTGCGAGAGCGTCAGCTGGGCTCCTGCAGGGAGGAGGGCTCACCGACGGCTCCTCTCCCAGAGTGCATTAATCCAAGAGCAAGCAAACCTGGTAGTAAGTACTTGTCATCTTTTATGTATGATTTGTTAAAGTTTTATTCTTCTCTGCTGGCAGGTAGCAAAGGATTTTTAGGAAAAAGCATTTATAGGCTGGGTTGTAAGGATAATCTCTCTGGCTCTCCTTTGGACTCCTGAGCCTTTCAAATACAAAGGTGCATATGTGGAGGCACATGTAGGAATGTTCCTTCGCTCCACATGCACATCTTTAATGTTTCAGACTAAATTATGTGTCGGGTTTTTTTTTTTTTAACTTCTGCTGTTCTCAAAGTAATTTGTACCACGTTGCACAATATGCTTAGTGTCTGAGAGAAGAGTAAATCCTGGTGACACATGCTGCATAAGGTTGGGGGAAGGAGATGAATATTTAAAATCATTAACTTGGCAGAGACAGGGAATCACTTCTCTGCATGCTGCTTTCCCGCTATGGAGCAATATACTTTTGGGGATTCTTTGCCTTTTAATCCTCTTTCCTGTGTATACACATCTGGACTCTGGCCTGGCACTGCTCCCTGCACTCAGCCTGGAAGGGAGTGGCATGGCAGACTAGCGGGAGCTGGAGACCAGGGATGGAAAGACAGAGAATCCTTCCCTCCTCTTACAGTTTAAAGATACTTTTTAGCCCCAGTCTTGTCTTCTGCAGAGTAAATCCATAGGAATACTTCTTCCAGAGTCAGGAAGCGGCATCATAAGTGTTTTGAAGGCTACATTATGCTCTCTACAAAGGGAATGGCTGAGAGGATAAATGCAAATACCTGATTCCACACACCCTACTTCCCAGAGGATTCCAAGCATTGAGTCCTATGGGGGGTGAGCATGGAATTGCAGGACGTGCAGAAGATGTGTTCCTACTGAGACTTCAGAATTATGCTACCTCTCTGTGAAGTGCTGGAAAGCCATTTCTGTCAGTGAAGCTGTAACGAAAGTAGTAGTTCCTCTTGTATTTTAAATCCCTAACAGAACTACTGTCTACCTCCCTCTACTTCCTGCACACATCTTTATTTATTTTGCTAATGACTTGCATTATTATTTGCCAAATATGATATGTGTCTTCCTGTGCAACTTTGTTTGCTGAGATGTTCCTGGAACTAGGCTCCTAAGAGCGCCTTTCTAGGAGACTTCTGCTTTTAAATCAGAATTATAGTTACTAATAGCTGAATAGTTAATTTTCATCTGGTACGTATCTAAAGTACTTTCTGCTTCCTCAAATGATACTGTTCTTCTGTAGCTGGTCACTGTGTGCATTGTAGTTTGTAACAGAGTGCTTGTGATAACACATTTTCGTGATACACTAATATTACACTCATCCTGAACACTTTGCATCCTAATGCTACAGAACAAGTGCTTTAACTCCGAAAGTAACTGGACTGACTTTGTTTTAGTAGGAGAATGTTTGCTGCCAGAGGACCAGTCATTAGAATGATAGGGAGCATGTCCTGTGCTGGTGTGCAATATATTAATGGCATTTAACCTTTTTAGATAAGCATGAGCAGAAAGAGTGTGTCTGGTTTAATAAACATCACAGCTAGGATTTTATATAAATGTGGGAGGCTCACAGAAGTTAATATCACTGACCCAATTTTTATTGGTCTTGTAGGGAAATCTTAGTAGGTCTGCTGCAAAGCAAGTTAGAAATCTGATACTTTGCTGTTGCAAGCATCTGTCCATAGTTTTAGTTGTTTTGCTGCATGGTGCAAAGGAGGATGAAGGAAATAATTTAGTGAAGTTCTGTTGGTTTGCTTGTAGGATGCTGAAAGGGAATTTATAAAGTCCGAAATGAGCAGGGATTACGTATTGCCACTGGCTTAAGTTAAATGTAAGAGCTGCACAATTTTTCACCAGTTTTTGGTCTGTTTTGTGTTCTCCCTGGCTTCTCCTTTAAGTTCATTAGGACTTCCTCTGGGCGGTGATCCGATTTTTACAGTCAATCAAAATCCATACCAATATCCTTACGCAGGCCAAATACACTGTATTTAGAAAGACTACAAACCAACAGCTACAAATTACTTTCAGAGCCCTCCTAAAACAAAATGCAGATGTAAATAGAGTTCGGAACAGCTCCAAATGCTGTGCCTTAAAGTTGTGGATGTCTAAATCCAGAAAATGTGCTCAGAAGCTGTTTGCAAGCCATGTAAGGAAATGGCTGAAGTTTTTGGTTAGACTCTGGAGAACTGCAGCCACAGTCTGTGGTTGTTGGACTCTTCTAGGTAGTTTGAGTTAAGGTCTGAGCATGGGCTGGAAGTGATCCTGGTTTTGTGGGCAGACTTGTCTCCTCTCCTTCATAAACTTGTCAAGTTCATAATAAAACATGCTGCGGTTGTTTGCTTTTGCTGTGTTTAGAGCTGTACTCAATAGCTTTTCCAAACTTTGTTCCACAGGTATGAGTTAGGAGGTAATGAAGATAATTTTTTTTCCCCACTGGCTGGTTAATACACTCTTCTCTCTTTGATGCTAAATGACTCTTTTTTTAACCTCCCTTTGGAAGGTAGGTGTCCTTTCTCTCATTGCTCTAGAAGCACATTGCTGCATGTGTTGCAGTAGACTATCTAAACTTTTTCAGTGGCATCTACTGTGCCAGACAGCATCCTAGCAAACCCTGTACAGCTGCCTCCATCCCCTTCACTGATGGAAATGCTTCTGTGATGTACACTAGGACTACATATGTTGTTTGGATTTCAGCACTGCATGCAGAGAAGATATGATTAATCCATAGTGCTGAAAAGGATTCATTGGTGAAGCCAGATGGATTCAGGTAGGATGGACTCTGGGAGATTTTTTTAAATTTAGCACAGCTTTAAATGTTGTCTGTGTCATCTGTGATTACAGTGTGGGTTTTGCTAAAATCTGGGTCTTTTGTACAGGGTCTGTTGAACATGCTACAGCAAGGTCTGTCTCTAATAATGTCTTCATTAAGTGTCTCTACAAACAGAAGAGTATACTAATTGCCAGAATAACATGCTGTTTGGCTCTTTGAACAAGCTACTGAACACTAACTTATGAATGGAAACTTAAAAGGTTCATTAGCAACCTGCTACATGAAAGAAATGCCAAAATGAAATGAAAATACATTTGTACTCCTGTTGTTGTTGCTATTAAAGCTGATATAGAATTCCAGTTTAGTTTTTGTGGGCATCTTGACTAATTTAATAAACATTTTTGTGCCTCTGGAGTTTCAGCAGCTGCTCCCTGTATAAAAGCTGGGAATAACTAGTTCTGCTTTGGTAGAAATGAAAGGAGAATTGAGCTCTATAGAAATGAGGAGATTAGAGCTCCATGAGGCATATACCCCTTTAATGCTGCTGGAAGGCAAACTCACTCAAATAATCCTAACTCTCACTTCTGGTGAGCAGAAATTCTAGGGGGGAAAGAAATTCCCTTAGTGACTTATTAACAAAGGCTTTTCAGGTTTGCTGGGATTTATCATGTGAGCCTAATCTACCTTTTGTTCATCCAGTTGGCAGGCTTTAAGATTTAAAAGGGTCTACAGAAACTCCTCCCCCAGACTCCTTATTTAATTAAAGAGGCTTGGTGCATTATTTACCTTTGAGTCTTCCATTTATGTGGGAACAATGAGTTGGGGTTAACATATTGTAAAATATTTGTGAATGCTGCATTATAAGCAGCGAAAAGAAGCAAACTCTGATTATACCTTCAAATTTACACTGACCTATATGGGTTCAGTCAGAATGTCTGGAAGTGAGGCCAGCCCTACATAAGTACTGAAGTATAAATACAGGTGTCCAACTCTACAGCAAATTTCCCTGCCCCTGTAGGCAATTCAAAGGGCCTGGATGAGGCTCAGTTTCTTTTGCTGCTATGAGAGCTCTCTGGATTCATCTGATGTGCAGATCAGGCCTTGCGGGCACCAATATTTTCTATATTTTGCTTTGGTAGTCCAGTAAAGACAGACTGGTAACTGTAGTTCTCTTATTGGTTCCCTCAGTTTCTTCTCCTCCCCCCCTCCATTCATCCCTGTAGCTGTGAGCATCAAGTTGCAGATAAAACGACTTCTGAGAGAGCAATGGGATGCAGCTCTTGCCAAAGGCAATTAAGTGCTTAGGATTACAGTGTGCTTTACAAAGTGTGTTCTTGCTGAATCCTTTTCCTCTTCTGCTTGCTGGCACAAAGCAGTTTCTTGGCACTTACCTTTGTTATAACAAGTCTGAGCATTGCTAAACTTCATTACAGCGTGTCTGCTCTTCTGAAGAAGTCTAGCAAGCTGCAGTGTCTTCTGTTTTGAGGACAGTCTTGCTGGTGATTCTTTACTAAGACTCAGCTTGACCTCATCACCTCTGCTGTAATTGGATTAAATTCACTCACTTGCCAAAAACACGGCCAGCTGACAGCATATTAATTATTCAGACTGAAGTGCTGTTTTGTAGGCATAGGTTGCTTGGTACCAAAGATGTTTTTAGGGCTTGTGTTGCAGCTGATGTGCCACAGGGATACAGAATTATCACAGAGGGATGTTTTCACTTTTCTTCATCATAAAAGTGAAAGTAGAAGATATAACCTGTGGGAGAAGAAATGACTGGCTCTACTTGCCAGTCATGTGCATTGCTTACTGCTGCTTCTTGTGAAATGTGATAAATTGCTGAGAATCCAGAGACATCCTGGCTGAGGAAAGTGAGTGATGGCATGTGCTGTTTTACACACCCACTGCAGTTTATTTCTAATTATTGCACAGCAGGTTAAGATCATTATTTTGAGTTGTCTTTTTGCTGCTTTTTCTGTTATTCTTCAGCAGTCTTGTGATCTGATGTATTTGCAGAGTGGCAGGATGATATCTGAACAGAAAAATGTGCCCAGGACACTGGAACTGTGTAGTGAAGGATAATCTGATCACCAAGGCTGTAGTTTCATCCTGAGACCTTTTATATACTCTTTAAACCAGTGTAATCCAGCTTTCAGTGGGAACCACTGCTAAGTAGCAAAAATCACTATCCTGATTGTTAACCTCAGCAAAATGTTAAGGGATGAGTGAGTAACGTGGAGACCAAGAACTGAGTTGCAAATACTCTTATAAAGAGAATTTGAGTGGCTGGAGAGACACAGTGGTACAGACACTCTCAGAGATGATCCAAATAATGAAAGGATCCCTGTTTTGTGAGTTAGCTTTTTCTTATCTGCCTGGAAGTACTGCAAGTTTCCTGTTTGCTGCCAAGGCCTGTAAAGAGTTGCATTTTGCAGTCAGCATGGGTCAGAGGAACTAGAGCTCCCAGCTCTTTGTTCCTATCAGGACATTGTTGCATTTCATTTCAAGGTGATGTTGTTTTTTCTAAATTCTATAAATATTTACGGTGTGAAACAATAGATAAACAAGGTGAAATAAGGATGTGAGATTTTTCATATCTACTAAGTGAGAGTTACAATTTCATTTGTTGTGTAAATGTGCAGTGCAAATAATAACAAGGATGCCTGCTTTAATACCCCATTATAACATAGTTGTCTAATCATATTTTTGGCAGTGTTAACTATTATGAAGTTGCTAGTTGCTTAATGGAATAGATATATAATTCCTTTGATTCTTGAAAATGATGTAAGTAGTTTGTTAAATATTAAAGGGTTTTTTTTCCTTCACATATTTTATGTATTTGGAATCAGTGCCATTAAAAAAAAGACCAAACATTGACCATCTCTCTTGGGCAAGAATTAACAGCCTAGCTGGGTAAAAAAAAGTATAAAGGGCATGTTCTGTAAGAAGCACTGTCAAAGACTAGGTCAGGGAACCACTATCTGTATGTTCTTATGCTCTTGACTGTATCAAAAGGAAAGTTACAAACCAGAAGCAGTAAGCAGGCTGTGTTTCAAATACAGAGGAAAGAGAAATTTGTCAAGAATGGCCGGCTTCACTCAGGTTATTTACCTCAGATGTTTTAAGATCATAGCTTTCCTTTCCTTTCCTTTGGTGGAAGATGAGGAGGAAGGTCTTCATGTGCTTCATGTCTGAGAGTTACTGACTCCACATCAGTAATTGAAGTCCAGTCTGGTTTTGGAGGTGAGAAGCCTTTTCTGTTTTGTGCAGCGTAAGTTTCTGCCAGTGCTGTGGTGTGTTAGGTTGGTGAGATCTGCCTCTGCTGCTACTGTGTAAGTTCTGACATTGTGGCTGTGGTAGTCTCAGGGGGGTGTATCTTGGACAGAGCCTGAGAGACCATTGCAGAGGGAGTCCTGGCTTTGAAATTTAACAGCTGGTGTATGGGTGTCTCACCCCCAGCACCAGAGCAGTGCAGTTCCTCTGACCTCAACAGAGTTGCAGCATTCATGGTTTTCAGTGATGTGGGAGCGAAACTCGGCCTATATTCTTTTAAATGGTCTATTTAGCAGCCCTTTTCCATATGCAGTCTCTATGCCAGTGACAGGAGCTTCCTGGAACTGACAGGAGACACAAAAGACCCCCTTCTCTAAACCACTGGACCTTAAGAATATTGAAAAGATGTTACAACAAGCCTCATAATACACCATTGTCAGGCTCTCTCTGAAGATGCCTGCAGTGGTATCATGCCTCTAAGCTTTCCAGAGGGGGTGTGATGACCCCACATGGAAAAAAATACAAGAGTAATGGTTTGGGTGGCTGTGAGGAATTTCATAGTACTACTTCCCCTGGCTGTAATTTGAAACCAGCTGGAGGCGTTTAGTGCTGACTGAACTCATATAAGAGAAAAGCAAATATCTTAGCATGGATCATGCAGGTTTTTTAGGAAGAGATCTTGGCTTGTGAACCTGTGCATGTCTGGGTGCATCTCTCTCATGGAGAGAGGAGTGGTGAAAGAAGGTTTGTTTCATTTTCTTCTACATTTCCCTTTCTTATTCCTACTCATTTTCCTGTTCCTTTGCAGTACTGCAGTTTTTCATGTTGCTGTGCAAGTGTCTGTGCTTGTGAGTGGAGTGAGCACATTTGAATGGAAGAGCGTTTGTGAAGTCTGAGTTTTGGCATTCCTAGGGGAGTGGCAGGGTTTGCATTCTGTGCTGCTTCAGCCCTGCTCAGGGACGTGCCATAACTCCGTGGTGCTCTGGCAAGCCACCTCTGTGTAGCCAGGAAAGCAGCCTCGAGTCGGAGAATTACACTTTTTTATTATTATTTTCTTGTCAATTGATACAAACTTCAGACCACCGACTTGGATACTGAAGAACAAGACTACCGCAAACAAGTATGAAGTCGCTTACAGAAATATTTATTTCACCCTTTCCTTTGTGGTCCCCTCTTGCTGTGCACTCAGTGCAGGTCACAGACAGCAGCAGCCCTGAGGACTCCTGTCCCTCAGGATGTGACCCCACTTGGTGTCTCCAGCCCTCAGGAGCTGCCGTTTTCTTTGCCTAACTCCTGGTATCCAGATGTTCTCTGGCTGATGGGCTTTTTGGCGCCATGACACGCTCTTGTGTGTAGCAATTTTTACCACTCGGGCTCTCCTGGTGCCAGAGCTGGTGGAAACCATCTGGGATTGGCTTGGGGTGGCTCAAGGGCCCCTGTGCCTCTTGTCCCTCATGCCATTTCCCAATGGGTTGTATGAGGGATGTGTCTAGAGGTGTGCCTGCGGGATGGCAGTCAGTATCCGTGAGGGAATCCCCTCATGCCGAGGGGTGGGTGACAAGGCAGGAGCAGTGCTGTGCAGGCCTGACCAATAGCCAGGCAGGCTCCAAAGCACTTCCCTCCATTTTAGCTCAGTCCTGACCTGTGGGACCAAGGTTTTATTGCGACTGATGGGGAATTTTGCTCGTTACATGCTAAAGTAGGCCTGAACATGAGTACTGGGATACTGATGGATCAATTAAGCACATCTCAGAGAGAGTAAAAGTCAGTAAATGGCTATTTGATCTGGGTTTTCCTCAAATGCTTCTAAACTCAGTGAGCAGAAGTACTGCTCCTTCATTTTACCTGAAAGCGTGCCTTTATTGAGTTCATCTCAGTTGACTAGTAAAGTATTTAGTTTTCATCCAATCTATTTAGTTCTTATCTGATATGGAACTCAGTTACATTCCTTTTCCAAGGAATTTCCAAGCTAGAGCTGTGGATGTTAGGGTCATCCTGTTTAGTCTGAGCAGAAGTGGGGGCTCTGTTCCTGACTGGACCATAGTGACAGCCAGAAA
>NW_016690266.1:150309-179030 GCF_001604755.1 Lepidothrix coronata | reverse complement strand
TATAAAAGTCAGCTACTGGCATAGCATCTCACCAGCAAGGACAGCCAGAGATGGTCAGATAGTTCTCCAGGTAAAATAGTGTGGACCTTACTCCATTCTCCACATGCGTGATATTGACTTTAATGCAGTATCTTCTGACTGCAAACACTTTACCACTCTTTTGCTTTGTCTCAGAGGGTAAAAGCAAACATAAATGTGTAAATAAGTTTTGGTACTTGATGTTATATTGGTTTTATATTATATTGTACTTTGCTTGACAACTGAGGTAACCCTCTTTGAACTTGCTGGGAAGATTCATCAGCGCATGAGCTGTTCAGGGTCCCGTGTGGGTGCCAGGTACCTGTATATTACATTAGCAACATATGGATATTGATATTGGAGCAGCAAATTGCAGTAATAGGCCTACTTCTCACTAAATTAAGGGGAAGGAGAAAAATGCGTGATGATTCATGTCTGTTCATGCCTGTGAGGTTTTGTGTGGTGAACAGAATTCTCTATATAGCTTTCCAGTGCTATTTCCATTCTAGCTGGTTTTATTACGAGTGTAAGGTTTTGAGATGGACTGTGTCAAGGGCAGGAATAAGGGAACTTTGTCAAACTTTGTTAATTTTTTATCTGTGGCAAAGAATTTTTTTCCTGAAGAACCAAAAAAAAATTTTTTTTTTAAACTGTAAGAGTAACAGGATGATGAACTAAATTGAATCTCAAAACAAAGGATTTATTGTCTTGAAAACAAACTTGCTGTAATTGCATTTCTTGAGGTTTTTTTTCTTCTGTTGAAGCTCATATTTCACTTAGAAGACAGGAAATACAAATTTGCTGATTACATTTTTTAAAGCCATAAATAACTTAGTCTTCAAAGATGGTGTTAATTTTAAAAAATGCTTCTAAAGTGAAACTTTGGTGAATTAAAAATTAAATTATATTGGTAAAATAACTACTTGTTATGGAGTTGATGTCTGTACTGTGTGTACAGATGTTAAAGGTGCTTTCAGAGGGAAGTGTGTTATAAGAAAAGTTCTGGCACCTGTAACTAGTCTAAATTGTTTTATTTCCTATTCTTTGTTGTCTGTATCTCCTTGTCCCATTCTCACCCCTGCCATGAGGGGTAATGAATGTTTGTAATCTATCACCTTGCTACTTTGCTGGGGTCATTGCTTATCCTCAGGAAGCGGTGTAATATGTGGGAATGCTGAAGTCTATCTAAAAAATAAATGACATTAGAACTGGCTCAGTGTTCCAGTTAGCCCGATATTGTGACGAGTTAACAGGAGAACCTTCAACAGCTTTTTTTTGAGATCCACTTCTCTCCCTACCTCTCCAGTTTCCACAGCTCTTGTGTTAAGGATATTAGAGGATGTGTACCTGTTTAGTCATTTAAGTGTCTATTTATAGACCTGTTGTCCAGAGTTTGTTTAATCCCTTTTTGAACCCATGGACATCCTTTGCCTTCACAGGCTTGCGTGACAGCAAGTTCCAGAAGCTTGTAACCTGCTGGGTAAACAAGTGGTTTCTATTTAAATTAGTTGATTGCTTGTTGCACTGAGTACTGCCTTGTTCTAGTTTTGTAGGATTGGGCAAATAAGAGTTCTGCATTTAACAGCTAATGGTTTTTTTGTTATACCTGGTCATATCCACCCTCAACCTTCTCTCCAAACTGAAGAGTCACAGCCTTTTTAGTATGTCCATGTAAAGTGTCTGCTCCATTTCCATTTAGTTGCCCTTTTTGGCAACTTGCTGTGTCCTTCTTGGTATGGGGAGAGCAAGTTATAACACTCAAGTTGTGGAAGTGCTTAGGTTGTGTGAAGTTGCAGAAATCCCTCATCTTGTTCTCTTTTCAAAGATTCTGATGATGTTTCTGGCTTTCCTGACTGCTATTGAACACTGAACCAAGGACTTAAGAGAACTGTCAAGGATGGCTCCAGCTTCTGAGTAGGAATAGTTAGAATTGATATTGTCTTGAGGAATTACCACACTAATGTCTATCTGCCAACTTTTTTTCCAATCTGTTAGTTTAGTCATTGATTGATAAACATGCTGAGTAACAGCAGTCCCAGGGGTGATCCCAGGAATTGCACTGCTGACTCCACTGCATCTTAAAAAACCTGTTAAGCTCTATCCTTTGCTTTCTTATTATTTCTAATGTTTGAACTCTGTTATGTTCTGCATTCATTACTGTGAATGAAGTTGAACTTGCCAAAGTGTGGTTTCCAGGTTCTCCTACACAGCCCTTCCCATAGCTGAGAGTTGTGCAGGCAGGATTTGCAAGTCCTCAAGTACTGGCCAGAGCCAGTATAGCTCTGGCTTACACACCTTGGCTAGTGGTTCTTAAATTCATATTTGAATTTCTTCAGAACTTGTGTGAACATTGTTCTGTCCTAGTGATTTATTAACATCTAATTTCCTTGTTTGGTCTGGTATTTCCTGATTTTATTTTGGATTGGTCTGGCTCCTCTGCCAGATTTACAACAAAGGGTGCAATGGATGTGGAAAACTCCCAAAGATTTCAGCAGTAAAGACTGATGAAAAGAATTCACTGAGCTTCTCTTCTACAACTGCATTATCCCCATCTCTCCCTGTTACACCTTTGTCATCCAGCACCTCTGTTACACCTTTGTCATCCAGCACCTGGACTGCTTTCCTAGCTGACTTCTTGCCCTTGATGTATTTCAAGAGCTGTTTACTACGCAGTGATCTTTGTTTGCAGGCAATTTTTGGATTGTCTTTTAGTCCTCTTAATTTCCTGCTTACATTTTACTTACCGTGTTTTATGGGCTTCCCCTGTCTTTACTTAAGCAATCCATTTTCTAAGGGGTGACCTATGCCCTGCAACACTCTCCTAACTCTCCCTGAGGCTTCCTGGTTTTTGAACTGCTCCTTTTTAGCATCCTCTTTCTTTACTGGCACATCCTTATGTCGTTCTCTTTCTTAAAATTAAATAACTATACACTGGTTTTGTTTGATGACCTTATATCAGTGCTGTTTTTTGTGTTTCCTAACAAGTGGCCCTTATAGTTTTATCTGTTTTGGATGGTACCCTGCACTTAGAAGTTTCTTTTCCACTGGAGAACTGTATATCTAGAAAAATGACTGGCACTATATCATCCCTTTTTTTTTCTTCCGGGGGCTAATACTGAGTATTTCTAAACATCCTCATGCGCTGTTGGTATACAGCAGCTATTAGTATTGTAATAGTCTGTGGAAGCTTTCTATTAACATAGAGGGGGACAAGCTGGGCGTGAAAGCATTCTGGGTGCTAATGGAGCTGGATATGTTATTACCTTTTGCATACACACAGTATGTGCAGTGATGATTAAAACTTTGCACTCCTGAAATCATGGGCTGGATTATGTATAAAATTCAAAACCTATGCACTTAAAACATCTGACAAGAAGGTAGCCTTGCTTTTCCAGTTTTGCAGACGTGAAAAAAAAAACCTGAAAGAGAATACTCTGTGGTTATATGAGAGGTCTCTGTGGACATGTTTACAAGAGCTGAAGTGTGTTTATACTTACTTCTGTGCAATTACTGGAAGATTGTCCTTATTCCATAAAGCATGTGCATGCAGTTGAAAGAGCAGTACAGATGTTTACTCTCTATAGATGCACTTATAAGAGCTGGTTTTACAGACGCAATCCAGCATTGAAACAAGATATGCAAACAAGTTATTGTTGATTAATATTGCTTAGCTAATTGAAGCTAATATTAACTAATAAAACCTAGACAGGGGAATAAACCTAGTTCTGTGTTCTCTTTACCCTGTATCACTGAAGTTATATACATTCTTTCTACTAGGAGCACAGGATTGGAGTGTTTGTTGGCGTTCTGTTTGGGTTGTTTTGTTTTTACTGAGGCACATCCTGTCCCTGCTATAGCCGTCCTTGCATTCTGTAAATAGATACACCTAAATTTGCAGAGCTTGTCTGTCTGAGCCTTTTCTTAACCAGTGAGTGCTGGACCAATCTCACTTCAAATCTAGCTATGTGTCTGTGCTTTGTTCTTGAAAGACTTGGATTCAAGCCTACTACATATCTTCCTGGACCAGAAAGCTGTTGGAAGTGAACATGCTGTCTCTGGGTGATGACTTTACTGATGAGTTGCAGGAGTTCCCCATCATATGATGAGCTAAATAATGAAGTCAAGTTGTGCACTTTAAGAGTTACTGCAAAAAGAATGAAAGTGAAATTGAGCAGAGCTCGTCAAAGCCGACTGAAACAACATCTGTGGTGAAAACCTGGACCTCATCACTTCATTGTGAGACGTGCAAGGGAAATGATGTCAAGTGAAACAGTTCCTTGTCCCAGAGAGGAACTGGACTTCACCATTCAGAACACTTCTTACAGTCCTGTATCTGACTAATCCAATCTTGAGTGATTTCTTATCAAATGAAATTTCGGTGGCTCTCAGGGTCTTTTGCAGTCATTGGCTTCTGTTGAGAAGCTGTGGTATTGTTCTTAGTGCCAGGCTTTGGAAGGATTTTCCTTATTATCTAGGTATAATTTTCTACTTTGCAGATGGAATGGTGGGTTTGTGTAGCTATTCCAGCCAGACTTCACTATGCTGATATTTACGTTTCAATAATTTCAACAGTGTAATAATTCATGTTTTTGTAACTGTACAATGCATTCCTTGACTTGAATTATTTGTAGGGTCTCTAGTAGAATGTTTTTCAAATGGTATGTCAAATACATAGTTCTTACTACTTTCATCACTAGGTTTCAAAACACTTTACAAGGAAGTATCAGAAGGAAAGGAGTTTGGAGGGACTTCTCCAAGACCTGAAAAAAGGTAAGCCAGGTGAATCTTCTGTTTCCATGTCTGAATGCAAAGTTGCCTTGTTCTTACTAAAATAAGTTTAGGAGGTCACTAAATAAAACTTGTGAGTGAATACACTTGCATTACCAATAATGTAGGCTTAGTCTGGATTTAGCTTAATGTACTTAGGGGAAAACAACAAAAATGACACTTAGAAATGCAAATGTAGCTATAAGAATATTTAGGTATTATTAAATATTTAAGTTCTTACCTTTAAAGTGTGTGCTTCACATGCAGAATTTCTGGAGCTCATTAGAGAATTTTTTGGGGGTGAATTTTTTTAGCCTAATTCACTGAGTCTTTAATGTAATATTTTTTTTCCCTATACTTGCAAATTAATATTAGTTCTGTTCGTTCAGCTGGATTAATTAGCTAAAAATTATGTAATAGAGGCAAGACAAAATAATAATTTCTTCCAAACTAAGACTGAATCTCTGATAACTGTACATTAATTCTGACTTGTTACCCATATCCGTTTCGTTCCATCTGCAGATCACAAAGGTTTTTAGGTGCTTATAAACTGGACATCAAGCTATTACTAGCTACTTTTGAAAGTTTGTAGCATAAAAAATAAAGAAATAAGGATAAAAATAACCCTTTAAGCTTAGTACATGGATTTCCTTTACCTTGCCCCTTCCAGATGAAGTTATTCACTCTCTTCCATCTTCAAATGAGAGAGTTTAAACTTGCTTTATAGGAATACAGCTCTGCAAAGTTTCCAGACTTATAGGAGACAAAAATACCTCTAGAAACTAAAAAAAAAAAAAAAAAGAGCTTACTAGAAAAATAAAAAGTTTTGAACTGTTTGACAAATACTGAATCTCAACTTGTGAAAACAAAACCCGAGTTTCGGATCAGTGTCAGAATTTGATGCTGTTATTTTGAACAGCTCTGGTTAACTTAAATTCAGAACAAGGGCTGAGTGTTCCCTTTTGTATTATGGAGTTACGTAGTACAACAATTAACTCGGAGTCATGTTATGCCAGCCTTCTGTGCAAACATAGAGTAAAGCCTTTTCACTGCCTCTAAAGAGTTTTGTCCAAGATGACAAACAGCTGCTTGCTTCTAGTGCAGTGATTTTGATGTATTTATTTATTTATTTATTTTAATGGGGAGCTGTACTGAGCAGATAAAACTGAATATTTGTGATTTGTTTGTTTTTCTAATCTAGGGGGATTTTCTTTCCTTCTACTTTTTCTCTGCTGCTTTCCAAAAGTGTGCTTCTTTTCAGTTGTGCTATAAGGTGCTCAATAACTTGTTAAAACATATCTCTCAGAAAACAATGTGGTTTCTTTTCTTTTGAGAAAGAAAGATAGGAGACCAAAACCACATGTAACACCTTCTTTCCCCCCCTCTCCCATTTGTTATCTTTCTTCATGCTTTAGAAGAAAGACACTGTCAAATTTAGATTC
The DNA here is from genome assembly GCF_001604755.1 of Lepidothrix coronata. Lineage (NCBI taxonomy): Eukaryota > Metazoa > Chordata > Aves > Passeriformes > Pipridae > Lepidothrix > Lepidothrix coronata. Next base: position 172,803 of record NW_016690266.1, on the reverse strand, counting down.
TGCAGCTTCAGTTTTCCACCCCTGGGTTTTGGTATGTCTCTGAGGTAACTCTCCCCCTGAAAGTACTGTTGTGTGTGATAAGAAACCTTGTAACCATCTTAAACTGAACTTTGTGTGGTTTTTGGCTATAATACGTGCATATGTATATATTTATATTTTTTAATCTATTTTTCCCCAGTCTCCAAATCATTGTCATGCCCCATTTAATTCTCTCCAGACTTTTTCAATGGCTTTTTGAGGGTTTATGTGGGTAACTCTACTGTCAAGGCAGAAGCCTGTGACTTTTCCTGGCTCATGTGAGGGGAATTGCATTTGCTTCAGTGAGGCAGAATACATTTTCCATTATGGGTTTGTGCATCAAACTGAGAGGCCTTGCTTGGGCTTCAAGGTTCTCAGAAATGGTAAATTTAAACCAAATACTGGGGGGAAAAAATGCTAATGTTGTATGATCTTTAAAGAAAAAAAGGGAAAAAACAAAGGAGAGGAAGATCTAACCAGGCCCTGGGGATCAACTTGACTATGCCTTATTACCACAGCTTTATCCTTTCCAGTTCTTAAAGATGCTGTCAGTATTGAACTCTAATGACCTGATTAATGCATTGGAAGGGTGCCTATAGATTGTGGTACTGATATTGTTTCCATATGGCTTCCTGGCAGGCAGATTGGCAACAAGATGTCATCTTTGTGGTGATGAGGAGGAAGAGTGTGGATTTTTTACTTTTTATTTTTATGGAGCTTGTCTCAGCAAATAAATACCAGTCATTGGGTCAGTCGGTCTGAAAAACAGTAGCCTTGTGGTAAGCTGAATTCTGTAGATTTATTGGAGTCTATAGAGTAATACAGGAAAAGGATATGATATCTATATTGTTTGCAGAGGCTTAAAAGCCCCATAATACCTGTTCCTCCTTCAGTCAGCAGGGAGTTGTCTTTTGAAGCTGCATGTATCCTGTGCACATGAAATCTATGGGATAGTCCCAGACGTGTTTCTTGGGGCAAATACTGGATTTCACAGGACTTACTTCTGAGAATTGTCTTCAATCAATGCAGCAGGCAGCAGCTGTTAAAAATTCTTCACCCGCTGCTTAGAATTTTCTTCCTGTATTTTGTGCTTCGACCAGGCAGCACTGACCAGGCTCAATACAGATGTAAAAGAGTTAAAGTGAATTACTGACAGTATCCAGTGGGTCAAACTGAATGACCAAACTGTCCTTTTTTGACAGCAGTGTAGTGTCCTACCCATTTTTCTGTGCCAACAAGAAATAGCTTTTTCTTTTTTAGTGACAGTGTTTTGTTTGCATGATGGCCACACATACAGCTGGTTCCATTTAACCCACAAGACTGAAATGGTTTGTGAAGTAGCTTCATATTTTTATTGTTAAAGCAAAGATTAACCTCCAATCTCTTTTTCCTTACAAGGGGATTTCTTCCATGTATCAATACATAAAGTGCAGACCTGTTGGGCGGAAGAATCAGCTGGGAGACTGGTAGTGTCACAGTGTGGTTCCTCCTTTGGATCTGAGTCCTTTCAGTCCTAGGAAAAATGTTTCATTTCTCTGAAGGGAAAAGAGTCAGATCCAGTGGGAAGTCCCTGTCCTAATTAACTGAAAATTTACTTTCTTTCTTGGTGGGATTTGCAAGCTGTGCTGTCTCACCATCACTGACTCGTTTTAAAACCAGTTCAACTGTGTCTAGAAGAGCTGTTCTCCGTACAAACAGTCATGTTCATTTGTTTTGTGCATCACAGCTTACAAGGAATGAGATAGAAAATTCCCTGGATTCTTTCATTCACCTTCATTACATTACTGCCTCACACCATATCCACATAAATGCTTGATTCTGTGTAGAGACATGCTGGGGCAATTTTCTTCCTTTCTTATCTGCTGATCTCTTTTAATGTCAGAAGAGATCAAGGTGGAATGAGACGATGTGTTTTGCTGACCTCAGGACCCCACATGCCACCAGTGGCTTGTGAGAAAGTGCTCTATAGGAAGGTGGATGCTGCAGCTCTAAACTGTTGTTGCACGTTTTAACACATAACCTTGGGAGATCATTGTGCTGTTGGACTTCCAGGGCTAGAAGAGGAGGAGATAATAAACTGCTATAGGAATAAAAGCCTTGGCCAAAGTTTCAAGACTTAATAACAGTTTTTGTTGTGAGGAAGCTCTGAAATGGCAATGATTCTGAGCCAGGTCATGCTATAAATCTGAGATGTTAGAGACAACTTGCTCGTAACGTTCTCTGAGATTTCTTACAGAAAATGTGGTTCTTATTGCAATGTGCCTCCTCATTCCAAGAGGACTGGCAGCTGGTTCTACTACTGCTTGCATCAACAATGCTGTAAACCCTGTTTTCCCTCTTAATCATCAAATTAATGTTCTCCTAGACTATGAAATAGAGTCTTCCACTTAGACGTGGGTTTAATGGTGGGTTCAAACCTGCTACAGCCTCTAGGCTGGTAGGGTGCAGTGTAGCAGGGAGAGGCTCATAGTTTTGGCAAAGCTCCACTTCTCTGCTTCATTTAAACTCAGTTTGTGACCTGTGCTTCATCAGCTTCACTCCTGAGTCCTACTTGCTTCTTTCTACAGGCAGGTCAGCAAAAATCCCACAGGAATTTGAAATGATGGATACAAGACACAACGTGAGAAAGACAACTCCTTCTTGCCATGGTTCTAAACCAGCTAAATCCCTAATGCATGATTTGTGTCTTGTGTATATCTGGCCAAATGTCTCCATGCAGTAATTAATGGCAACTGTCTGATGATCAGTCTGTAGCGGAAGGATCACTAAAGCTTTTTGTGAGAAAGCTTTCAAGGAAAACCAGTGTTCCAAATTCATTTCACCACTTCAGTTGTCTTTTGAGAACACACAGCAGCCTGAGGAACACAGAAGCAACCAAAGCCTTGCTCTAGTTTGGATTACAAAATCAAAGTAATGTGGACAGAAAATACATATGAGTGTTATTGGCAAGTGTCTTCCATAGGAGAAGAAATTACTCCAAAATGGGTTCACTGCTATAGCTTGAGAGGGGCAGGGAGTGTCTTGGCTTAGTCCAGCTTAACCAAGGAAATCTGAAATAGAGATTTATGTTCCCAGCTTAATTCTTAAAACTGTGGGCAGGGAGGGAGGAAAGAAAGTGTATCCAGTGGTATGAGGCTAAAGGCAAGTTGCCCAGATCTGCCCTCAGAAATATAAGCACAACTTTCAGCAATTTCAGAGCGAACTTCACGACATAATGAAAGGACAATGTGGGACAGAGAAGTATCCAACTCTGGCATTGTCCTTGCAGGAAATGAGACCCAGTGGTCCAGGGAAGCCTGTCCAACCCTATTTGCAATAGCTGTGCCCTACAACCTCTTTCATACTGTGATAATTCAGTGAAATTAGGCTTCTTTAGTTAGTGGGAAGCTGCTCCTCTGCCATATTGGAAGCATTCTTCTAGTTTGTAACCTAAATATATTCACTGTTCCTTTTCCACCCGTGACTTTTATGTCTCTGGTTATCCCAGCCTTTTGTTACTCCGAATTGTGTTATTTAAGTATTTTTCTGTTTGGTTTGGGTGGTTTGGTATCAGTTAACAGTATGCTGTCAAGAGTGGGGGTGAAACCCAAAAGAGGGGTGTTTAAGATGAGAAACAAAATGAACCCAGAGTGCCTGTGCAGATGGAAGTTAACCCAACTAGGTTGTAAAGCTGCAGATTTTGGTGTGGAACTGTTCCTCTCTAAAAGCACAGCTGACCTCTTGCTGTGCTCCTTTGCCTCTGTGCCAGAGGAGGCTGGAGCAGTGATGGCCTTATGCACAGGGCCCCTGGGAACTCCCTGATCTCACCCAGTCAAAGGTGAGCTATGGCAAGAGATTAAGTTAGCCCAGTTCTTCCTAGTTCCTCATTTTATATCGCAACTTTGAAATCCCTGAAAATCAGCAATGTGTTTAGTCCTCTCCTTGGCTGCCTCCTAAACTCGTTCCTCAGTAAACCAAAATTAGCTGTGCAACATATTACTTCAAATCCATTACTGCAATGTATCATGTTTTACACCTCACAAAAGCTGTTAGGTGGTGTATTATGGAGAGAGAAAGAAAAGACAAGTCTGCACTATCAACACACGAAAGAAACTGGTTTGCTATGAGGTTTTTAAAAATTGTTCTTATTTCCATTTGAAATAGTAACTGAGCCCTAGCAAGTATTGCTTGTGAATTGTGCTGTCCTGCCTCCATCAGACATTTTGCTCCATGAAAGCCTAGAAATAATGCAGTTAAATCTATAAAGGGGAATGTTTGAGTTGTGTGCTTTCTTCTAGTTTCACCTGTTTTTAAAGCATCTTTGTACATACAGTTGCTTTGTCGCAGTGGAAGTCGGTTTTTATATTAATTCTCTATTGTGCAACTCATTTGCATAGCTAATGACAATTGCCTTTGTATGTAAACTAGTCCACCTGGGAACTCTGAGAGCTACAGCATGTCTCAGGCTACTGTGTTGCTGTATCTTCTGCTTCCTCAGCCAACCCAGAATGCCTAAGGTAGTAAGAGAATAAAATAATTTTATTTTTTTTTTATAACTCCCATTCTTCTCTTCTCCAAACTCTCTTGCAAGCTGATAAGACTCCATCTCCTCCCTGCACTAGAAAGTACCAGAAACTCTCCTTAAAGGTGTTTCTTGTAGCCTCACTTTAAATTACAGTTATAGGCAGCATTAAAAACTTGAAGCTTAAGTAACACTTGTCTCCTGTCTGCTTAGGTGGAGGATTATAGCATGAATTTGTTACCACTGCAGAGGTCCTTGCAGTATTAACATTTGCTTAGTTTGCAGAAGAATTGCTCTGGTTTTTGCCTGTGCACCAGATTTGGATGCAGTGAGGGTAAACCCAGATTTGCCCTCTTTCATTTGCATAATATAACCTTGAAGCTTCCCAGCTCCCCTCCTGTTCTCTGTTCCCCAAAAGTATTCTAATATTTGGAATTTGTAAACACGGGATTTGGGATTCCATATGCATCTGGAATTGATAAACTGTTGGTATTACAAAGATGTAACCCTTTATACCTCTAACCTAGGAATGCTCTAGAGAGAACTTACAGGCACATCTGATGTAGATGCAGGCAGAGTCTGAACAGCTAAAAACAAAATGAAAAAGTTGCTGTTGAATGAGTGGAATTTTCATTGAAAACTATGTCACTTGGGGGGCAGGTGGGGAGGAATAAAAACTACAGAATCTGTTAGGCAATAAATAAAGCCATAATATTTTTGAGCTAAGAACTGAAGAGGTGTGAGTCAAATAAAACTTGTCACATAGCATTAGTGGGGGAGAGAACCTTTTGGAAGAGACACAGTAGTGAAGGGGAAAAAACCCCACCAAGCAAAAACCTCACCCCTAACAGAATCTTGGATTAGTTGAGGTTCAGTGAATGGCTTTGTTGAAAACACAAGAAGAGAATTCAAATAGAGAAGGCCTGATAAGGTGCAGGGCATCACAGATCTGTTTCCATAGTGATATTGTTCAAACAGAGGCTTAAAGGAACATGAATACCGTTGCAGATGAGCTCTATAGAAGACATCCGTCTTCCAGTGGGGATACTGCTGTTGGTTGTCTGATGTTTTTTTTCCTAATTAGTTGGATTTGGGGAAAAGCGATGAGGGAAAAACAAGGGCTTAAAAAAACTATTGACTTGACAGACTAGTGCTCCCTTCCACCTCCTGCTTTCTGCATTTTGCATGCCCTCTCCACTCATTTTTACTCTGACTGTTGTAATTGTCAAAAATTGCATTGAAATGTTTTTAGAAAAAAAATAGACACCTCCACCCCCTAACTGCCTATACTGAAGCAAAACACAACTTTACACCAGTGTGGGATTCAGATATGCGTGTTCCTTCATGTCTGTGTTTATTCTCCTTTGATAAACAGTGCAACTGAGCCATTTACTCAAGAGAGCTCATTGTGAGAGCAGCACAGTACATTTCGTACTACATGTTGCCCACTGTCCTAATCATCCTGTAGCCACTGGGAAATGCACCAAACATCACCTTCTTTTCATAATTGATGCTTCTCCTTTTGAAAAGCACGGTCAAGCTCTGGTTAGAAAAGAGCTGTTTCATGTTACAAATATTTTGGTGTTGGAGTTCTTCCTTCCATTTTTCTTTACAAAATTGCCATTCTGCAGTTTTTTCTTAGTTAAGTATACTCTGAAAATAAGCACAAAACCCTTAAGTTACAGCCGTATAGAATATATTTTAAGATTAAAAGCATACCAGTCACTTCTCTGTGTAAATTATGATACATTTTCTTAAAAAAACCCACAATCTTTGTTTAAATAAAACTGCAGCAGTTTTTTGACTTGAACTTTTTAATATGGGCTGAATAAACCACCTAATAAGAACAGAAATTTATGTAGAAAGGCAGTAAAAAAACTTATTGTGGTTCTTTAGCAGCTTGACTTCAGTGCATAGGAGACTGGGACAGTATGGAAATGTTGATTTTTATGAGAATGGCCAGGTTTAGACAACTCTTACTCAGAAATGAAGGGCTTCATACTTTGGATGGACCAGCTCATGCTTATCGTGACCATGAGTATTCTTCTGAAAGTGTTTGAGACCATATGGATTCATTGGATTTGCACCCAGTCTGGATCTGGTCACTAACCTGTTTTCATCTAAGAACACAAGTAGTTTGAGTTGGAAACGTTATGTACTCTTGACCTTTAGAGTTAGGGAGAATTACCTAGGGAGCAGTTTTGGTTTCAGTGAGGTAAATGCATTATTTTTTCCCCCCAAAATTAGTTAGTTGATCCAAAATTTTATCTTTAAAGTAACTTTAATACATATTGCAATTTTCTGTGTTAGTTCAATAGCTGCTTTATGAAGACACATCCCAAAGGTACTCAGAAGCAGAGGGAAGAAAACCAAATAATAGTGAAAGTGCAGTATCTTGGCATAGTAGTCTAGCTTAAGCATACTATTCTAGTTAGACTGTGTGTTTGTTTTGGTTGAGGAAACAGGCTAGTACAAATGTCTTGTAATAGCATAGATTTGAGTATATAACTTAGATTGTGATAATGACAGTAAACTTGGAAGAGAATTCCTTTTAAAATGGATATTTTTGCAGGAAATAATTATATTTTGTAATTAAATCCATTTTTACATATTCCATAGGGTGTTTTTTCTCTCAATCGTAGCCCTTCTGAGTGCCAACAGAGCAGATAATACTCATTAAATTCTTCCCCTTTTCCAGTCCTATCTTAGAATGGGAAAAAAAGCTTATATTGAAATTTCTTATTTTATTTCTTGGGAGGAATAGAGAGCCTGGAATCACAGCCAATATGGCAAAAGTTATTTCTCTTTAAATAGTGTGGAAGAAAAATGTCCCTTTTAACTGAACTCTACTTTTAATGAAATATTCTGGTTTATACTGTATACTATTTTATATCATTTAAAATTCCCCAAATTAGTGGGAAAATGAAAATTTTGCTCTTCAGTCTCACTCTTTACTTTCCAAGAGATTTCATTGCTAAGTGTATCCTACTCTAGTGAGAGATTTACAAAGCTTTCATATTTAGTCTTGCTACTGAGCTGTCAATCAAATAACAGCCTACAATTACTTGAAGGGGAGCTACAAAGATAGACCAACCAAGCTTTTTCTCAGTAGTGGCAGATGGAAAAATGAGGGGTAGCTTGAGTGGTTGCTATTGAAGCTTGGCAGGATAGTGGAGCAGTGGAATTGGTTACCCAGAAACTTTGTGGCATGTCTGTTTGTGGAGGTATTCAAGACATGTTTAGACAAAACCCCAACTGATTTGTTTGGGTGTTGATGACAGTTCTGTTTCAAGTGGGATTTTGTGTTAGGGATGTGTAGAGTTCCTTTCCAGCTAACATTTCCTGGGACTCAGCCATTATATTATCTGTTTATTGGTTTTCCTTCTTTCATCCTCATCCCTGGGTAAGGCAAAGACCTCCTTCAGCATCTCATAAAACTGGTGAACTCTCAGTCTGTCTGGGGTCCTGGTTCGTAGAATCATAGGGTGGTTTGTGTTGGAAAGGACTTCGAAGTTCATCTCATTCCAACCCCCTGCCATGGCCAGGAGCACCTTCCACCAGATTGGTTGCTCAAAATCCCAGTTCATAGTTTATAAACATGGACACCTCATCCAGTTTAAAGTTTCTGAAGCTGTTTCTGTTATCCCAATTCTACACTTTCCTGGATCTCAGCAAACAATGGTACATTTTGACCATATTTTCCTGATGTGACAAACAATTTCTGTCTATTGATCTTTCATGGAAATTATATTTTCTTACATCTCTTATTCTCCTCAACAAGGAATTTAAGGAATATTGTGACTTTAACCTAGAATATATTTCTAAGACACCATGTACTCGCATCTTGGAGTAGAGGAAGATATTCAAACTCCAAATTCTGGTCCTTTTGAATGTAAGATGATTTTATTTTCCTGATCCAGTCCTGATCTAGCCCTGATCCAGATCCCCTGGTGCATGGATGAATGCTAGAGTTAGTAAAAAGGGAAGGGTTAGAATACGAGAACAGAGTGGGGACAGGAAGGAGGAGGTGAATGTTGTCATTGATAACAGCTCATACTTAAGGTGTGTATCCAAGATCCCTCAGGACTGGAGAGTAGAAACCTGTTCATGTTGTTGTACAAGCACTAACTACAGACAAAGCTCCTGGGATAAGGAGTTTCCACTTAGAAACACAAAGATCCCATCCTTTTGCAAGCAAAGAGGTGAGGAACTCTGTCTGGGAAAGATTAAATACCTTGACAAAGGTCACTGTAGTTACCCCTTCTCACAGAAACTTATGGTGGCACAACTCGTGTACTCTGAGTCCAGAGCACTACTGCCAAGTCATGCTTTTCTTTCCCTAATGATTTCCAACAGTCTAGTCAACAAAACAGAAAGCTGGTTACCAGGGAGCCGGCAGAGACCTTCCCTGTGCTATGGCCGGAGTGCGTGTGCGTGTTTGGTGCGTAGGATAAAACTCCAGTTCTGCCTCCCAAGAGCCTTCAGAAGTAGTTTTCTCTCACTTGCTATCCAGGGAAGCAGCATTCCACCTGTGGATTTGGTATCCTAGAAGTGTCCTGAGCCAGTTTCTGTTTTGGAACCTGCTGTTGCATGTCCGGAACCCGGAAGCTCTCAGTAGGTGAGAAGAAAGCAACCTTTTCCAAGCACCCTTTGAGGTACATTTGGTTTTAAAGAGTGCATTAATATTGGTTCATCTTTGAGTTAACATTGAAGAACTAGTGAATTAGAAGCATTCTTCCACTTCCAAAGGAACCTATATTAGTTTTGCTTGTTCTGGTTGTTTAAAATCAGAAAATGACTTAAAGTTTTGTTGTGAGAGAGAAAAATCATTAAAGGCATTGAATAATCTTGCAAAGAAAGTGTCCTACTGTGAAACCTGACACCAGTGAGGGGCTTTTTCTTTTGTGTGGGAGTTATATTTGCGTTCTCCCCTCCCATCCCTAGTCTCCCCTCTACTTCTAAGTGATGTGGAAAATGTTGGTGCCAAAAAAAAGCTAGATGAAATATTGATAAATGTGGGAATCACTTACTTAGAGCAGAGGCAAATTAGAAGGCAGCTGGTTTTCATCTTTTCTGTTAACTTGGGAGGTGTGTGTGTGTTTGTGTGAAGAATTGAGGCTACTGGTTTATATCCCTATATCATACTCTTGGAGAAGGGGAAAAAGCAAGAGTGCTGAGAGTGAGAATCAATCACACAGCTTTTCTTCAGGCTTCTATTCATTATAGATCAAGTTTTAAGAAATGTAGGGAATGTTTTCTTGCAGCTTTTTGTCTCTCTCTGTGTCAAATATCCTTAAGTGCTAGGGATGATATGAGACTAGTTCATGGTATGCTTTATTCCCAAGACAACTTTCTACTTGAAAAGCTTTATTGAAGTGGAATGAATGTTCTCCTACATTTACAGCATTGGGGAGATGTTGTCGTGTTGAGCGTTATGTCAGGGCTAATTCTAGATTAGCTGTGAGAAAGTACTGTAGTAACAAATACAACTGAGGTTTTGAGAATCTGCATGTAATATGTTAATGGAGAATGTAATTTTAATTCTTAGGTAGAGCAGGATGGTTTTGGCATTACTAGATAGTGGATAGTTCTTTCAAATTGTCAGTTCCAGGGGTGGCCAAATAAAAAAGTTAGAAATTATAATATGGAATAAACCAGAAACAATTATTCTGGTAGTTCCATAACATGTATCTGCAGCTCTGTCTATAACTCAGAAAGGTTTGATAGACCTCAGAAGGATTCAGAGATATGCAGAAAAACCGTGGTGTGTAATGACATCCACAGGACCAGAGAGTAGATGAGGACTTTTCAGTTTGGAAAAAAAAATCTTGGTTGGAGGCTGAGGGTGTCATAAAACTAAAAATGATGGGGAGAAGGTAAACAAGGAGCAATCAGACATAGCTTCATTTGAATAAAGGAAGAACTCAGTAAAACTTAGACAACTAGCAATTTAAAACAATTTGGGGATTTTTTTCATACAAGGCATGTGCAATTGATTGTGGAACTCACTGCAATAAAATGTCAAGAAGGCCGAACTGGGTTCAGAAAGAGGTTAAATTCATAGAGGTTAAACTCAGGGACTATGAAACACAATGGTCTGACTTCTTAAGTCCATAAACTGCTGATTGCCAGAAGCCGGGAGGGTGTATTTGGGAAAGAATTGCTGTAAGCTTACCCTGGCTTTGTGTTCTTTCCCAAGGCAAGTGCTACTGATGGTCACTGGAGATAGGATATGCATAAGAATGAGACATTGGGGCAGTTTTGTGGTTTGCTTTCCAACATCTCTAGCTGTCTGACTTCATTTACAGACATGATATTTTGGTAATGTTCCACTTAATGATCAAACTACATCCTACAATTTATTCTCTACTCCTTTTTTCATACATCAAGGCTCACAGTAGCCTTGTCTGCCAGAGCTTCATCCAGGAATTCCTCAGAGTTCAGTGTGGCTCCATCGATTTCATCAGAATGATTGCTTTGAGAGGTGCTGATCTCAGTTCTGTTTGGTCACTTTAGTAGCATCTATGCACTCACTTTAGTTTCACTTGCTGTTGCTTCAATCATCTTGAAAGCCTTTTCCACTTCTGTTAGTTGAAGTTATTTACTGTTATTATCCAGGTAATTTAGCTGTTGCTTCCCTAATTGGGACCCATGCTTCTTTCCAGCCTCTAACCTTTCTGATTGTCCACTTTGGGTTTTAAATATTGAAATAATGGTTGGGGGGAATTTCCTGCTTTTGTCGTGGAAAGAATGGAAGTGTGGTGCCCTGGTTCATGTTTGTGAATGTGAAGGAAGCAGTACTGTAAGCTGTTAATTCTGTAAAGCTCCTTTGACAAGTGACAGACAATTGTATTTCACATGGGCAGAGTGCATGTGAGATTTTGTCACTCTGGATTTTGCTTGTTTAATCCTGTAACTGCCATGAGTGAATTCCAGGTCAATGCCAGTGTCACATTAGTGGTGTGCGAGCCAGTGTAGTGAAGCTGCAGGGCGGTGCTGTTTTGTTGACCTCTTTAGTGCTGTGCTCAGAAAGTGTGTATTTTTGCTGCTGTCCCAGAGACTGGGAGTGGGAACTTGGAAGTTTCCCACTGCAATCAATAGGAAACCAGCAAGTACTTAGGAATGAGAATTGCTTTGCTTTCTGGTGTCTGGCCCACTGCCTATTTTTGTGGTTTGTGTCATAGTCCAGCCTTCACACTCCTCTGGGAGTGAAGAGGTGGCTGCATTTATCCCTGGCCATGCACACTGAAATACAGCTCATATACAGTGTAAACATACACAGCTCCAAGAAAGTCATCTTCAGGGAGCAGAAGAAATTTTTTTGCCTTCCTAAGAAGGCTGTCCTGAGGAAAATTAAAGAACTGTGAACAGACACAGGACTTTTCAACTAGTAAGACAGGCTTTTCCTTCAAAAGGACTAGGTAAAGTTTGGGGACTAGACAGATACTACGCTTATACTCCATTTCTATTACTAGAAGTTCTCAAACTAACATTTTAGCTTTTGTAGTTGTGGAGAAACCTTGTTGAAAGAGAGCAGAAACTGCCGCAGCCACCTGAGTTGGCAGGCAGCCTGAAACAAGAAGCCTTGAGGTGTTGAATTCCTCTCATTCATTCAATGGATGGCTAATTCAAATGGCATGGATACAGCTCTAAAGGTGAACGTTAACTGTTTCATTGTGCATCAAAGCAGCTAGAAAAGTATGTAATGAAGGTGAATAGTATTGTACTGGGTACTCTTCAACAGCACAGGGGAAGCTAAACATCGGCTTCCGAGTATCTGCAGCCTCAGTCTGCTCAATTAAACATTAACTAGAGATGAACTGCAGCAAACTAGAGAAAGTTTGAAGTGAGTGAAAAGAAAAGGAAAAATAGACCTTTGTAATAACATTTCATCTGGATTTAGGCATGTATTTTCCTGCTAGCGTTCTCATGCTCACCAAATTCTTTTACACCTTTGACTTGCAAAAAGGTTTGCCTGCTTACTGGATTTGGGATTTTTACCTATCTGCTCTGAAGGAGAAACTATTTCCTACCTGGTAAGTAGAAGTTTGAGATAGGGCTGTGCATGCTGTATTTTGTTACTGACAAAAGTAAAGAATTATTTCTATTTTTCATTTAGCACAAAATTTTTAATTTGAGTGGGAGAACTATTGCTATGTAATCTGACTTGAGAGGAATTGGCATTTCCATTAAAAATGGTTTTGTACTCATCTGTGCTAGAGAACATGGAAGAAATTTACTGTATGAACTTTTATTTTCAGTGTGTTAAAATAAACCATTAATAGAATTAATTAAATAATAAAATGAATTAAAATTAATAAAGTTAGTAAAATCAATGAAGTGTATTAAAATAAACCATTCTGAGAGGCTGAGATACATCTAAAAATCTTCTTTCTCTTTCTCTATATCAAACATGACTTAATTCCTCTAATTACAATTGTTACTGATATTTTTCAAATTGCTGTTATGTTAAAGGACTTCAGTGTCCTGTTTTGGGAAAGACACTGCTAGCCTTGAAGTGCTTCAGTCTGGAATGAGGTCAAGGGCTATGAAAGTAGAAGAGGAAGGTAGTAAAGCTTTACAAGACATTCATTGTGGATTATCAGTGAAGATTATCAGCATTATCAATAAAGGAGAGCTCTTCACATGGAAGTCAGTTCTGCAGAAGCAAGGAGCAGACAGATGTTGGAAACTGTCAACAATAGGAGAATGTTAATTTGAATAAGGCTCTGTCCTCTCTCTCTTCCTTTACAGACACTTATTGAAAGCAGATTCTCCTTATCCAAATCTATCTGGACATTAATGACATAGTAGATTTTTGCAAGAGACCTGAAAGGTCAAATAGCAGACCTAGTCCAGAATACATTTGCTGAACAATATGATCATAATTCTAGTCCCTTGGGCCTTGAACAGGCCTCCAGTTACCCCAGGGAGTTTGAATCACTCCTGTGTTTTTATCCTGGGTGCCCATTGCCAAGCACTGGTCTTTGAAAACTAAGCTGGAGGTTTTTCCATCCCAACTCAATGGGTTTACCTTTTGTTTAGAAACTCAAACCCCATGAAACAGGCAGTGGAACTTTATTGTGTGTATGTAAAAATATGTCAAGGCCACTTTAAAATCTGCCTAGTTTCACACTCTGCCTTGAGTCATTCCTTTTCTCTGGTATATCACATGTACTTTCCTAAGAAAGGGCCAAATGCTGTGAAACTTGTTGGAAAGGTTTAAAATCTTTGACCTGTTCTATGTTCCACTTGTTTCTGTTTTTCTTAGACTTTCTACAATTGATAATTCCATCCAGTCTGTCCCATGTTCTTATAATCAATTCCTGCCTAGATCTTTTTCCATTTGGCTGTTCTTGCAGACTTCTGATCTTGTTGCCACATTTTCATGACTTGTGTTATAAATTTTTTAAAGGGTGGCGAGTATTTCCCAAACTTTCCATTTTCCAATGTCTGAATCTGAGAACTACCCAGCTCCTTAAGCTGATAAAGTGTCTACTACTGCCCTAATTGATCCTGCTGACCTTGCACAGCTAAATCTGTGCATCCCACTTCAGAGATGGCTGCACTCCAGGACTTGTGTGTAACAAGTCACATATAAAACTACAATACCTGGAAAGCAGTTTGGGACAAAAAGGGCACATGGATGTGTGAGATATTAATGTCAGTGTTCCGAGAGACCTCACTGTCCCCCAGTAAAACGGGTCCAGATATTGGCTTGGTTTCCTTGTGCCTGAATTCAGCCAAGATCATTCCTGTCCAACTTCTTAAGTGGCTTGAAAACACTGAAGTGAATTGCTTTAAACACTAATAAGTAATTTCGATTACTGAGAAGGTTGTATTCACTTGCCAGCATGGTACTGGTGCTGAAAGTGGATTACATTAGCCTTTTGTTTGAAATCAATTGAGTTTACAACTCCACTTCAAAGCCTTTGGAGCTTTAAAATAGAGCCAGCAGAAACTATTTAACAAGTCAATGCTGCCCTGTGATTTGCATTGTTGTAGCTTCAGTTGTGAGAGGGAAAGACTTCATTTTCCTGTACTTTCACTTCACCCAGGGAGTGTGGTGCAGAACAAAAAGCAGCCAACTCTGTTTTGCCTGACCACTGGTTTGCTGAGCTTTACCTAGGCACAGATGCCTCCCTACACATTGGATTGCAATTCCTCCTGCAGAGTTTCAGCATGTTGTCACTTTAAAGCTTGATTTATTGTTAGATTACACTGTACTTTTGGATTGTTTCACTTCTCAAAACTTTAGTTATGATGAAGAATCGCTTCATGATGAAGAGTTTATGGAAGAGTGGAGCCTTTTAGACTTCACACATTAACTTCTTATTCCTTTTGTATGAAGGGCAGCACATTCTTTCAGTGACCCAGGGAAAGCAAGTGCAGTGGCTTAAAACAAGGATGATACCCTAACACTTAAAATCCATTTTTTTCCAGTCAGTGTATGTGTTTTTGTGAAACCAACAAAGCAGGAAGCCTTAGTTTAAACATCAACTGCTTCTTCTGAAGTGAGGGAAGAATTTTCTATGAAATTAGGGTTTCTCTTTAACCCTCACACAATGAAGAGGCTTCTGTCAATATAAATAGACGGGGGGGGAAGCAGAGAGGGAGATGGTGAATACCATTGCTTCAGTAAAAGTTTGTCTTTGCTTTTTTATTTGTGACTTAAGCAGTGAGGAAGCTGCAGCAAGCAACAAGGTGCATTTTACCCTAGTGAAAGGCCAAATCAGTGTTGGCCCACTTTTCCAACCTTCCTTGGCCGGTGTTGTTCCAACTCAGGAGTAAAACTTCCGTGTATTTCAATGGTCACTGACCTGGAAGAAGATTAACAGAAACATCAACTCCATGGAAATAAAAATTATAGCTGTTTCCTTTTTAGGACTGAGGTAGTATAATTTGTAGTTTGAGAAGAAAATGTAGGGCCTTAGCTACTCCGAGTCTGTCAAAAATGTTTCAAATGATGAAGAGCAACACACTCTCAGATTGACCCTGACTCCTGGTGTATTGAGCATCCAGATTTTTCTGTGCCTCTGCCACAGAAGGAACCCCAGATAGTTCTAGATTTCCCCTACCTCTTTTCTCTTGGGATAGGAGAAAGTGGAGACACAGAATCATTATGCTCTTACTACTAAAAGACTTTTTAAATGCACTGAGACACTTCTTATGCATTAAGTCATAGCTGGCTTATGTATGATTCAGGTAGAGTCTAAAGCAGGGTCTTCCACAGTCTTGAACACCCGTGGACTCCTGGATCCTTATTCCTTTGGGGGGTAAGTTAAGGCTGATTTTGTACTTTTTTTCTTTGATAAGAAATTACCTGCTTCACAGTAGCCTGAGTGAAATACTTCATCTGTAACAAAGGTACTGTTTTCTAAAATGGTTTTGCCAGAAAAGTTCTCACTCACTCTACCCCGTTAACATCCTGTCTTTTTCAGAGGAAGATGAGCCCTTGGTTGTCCTGTTCTCACATGTGTTTTCTCTGACACACAACACAGGGCCCTGCCTTGCTGCACAAATAGAAGCAAAGTTGAGTAGTCTGGCAGCATGGAACACTGGAGTTTTGGACAGCCCATGGCATTTGCTGCTCAGGGCTTTCTTGTTCATGTAGCAAATACACAAAGTATTAGTGATGGAACCAAACAGATCTCTATGAGTGTGAAAGTGGTAGTTCATGGATAAAGCAGCATGTCTCCCTCTATAATTGTTGTTCCTATAAAGCTTGCATACAGATTTGTTTCATCAAAGTTTCACAGTACTAGCGAAGACAAGGAGGTTTAAAAATCAAGTGAGCAAAGCTGAAATTGCACTTTATACTGTTCTTGAGTGCAGGGGATTGATGATAAGACTGCAAGTTGTGAGCAAAGAATACTTACTTTTGCTTTTTCCTAAAGACTTGTGCAAGGGAAAGGGTTGGGGGAGAGATGTAACAAACCCAGGCCTTGTGCCTAGATCTTGAAAAAACATGCTAATATCACAAAATGGCTTTGAATGAACAATAACTGATTACAGACAGCTTCTTCTGTTGGAGTACAATTTGCATCCTAACACAAGCTCTTCATTATAATCACTGGTTCCCTGTGCTGGTACAGAAGACACATCAGTGCCTCATGCTGCCAAGCACTGTGGTTTTTCAGAAGGAAGAAAAAGGCTTAATGCTATTTGTTCAACCCAGCCAGAGATCTGCTGTTTATAATCTGAAATATCATAAAATGTGTTTTCAATTACCTTGTGCATATTTTTAAAGAATTAAATTTCCATCAAAGGACTCTGTGAGCTGTTTGATCTCACCGTGTCTAAAGAGCCCAATCTGACTGGAGATAGTTTTGTCTGAACACAATACAGCACAATTGTAGCAAATGTGCCCTTTAGTGTGTGTGACTTTAAAAGAAATCAGTTTATTAGTGAGAGAAGAGGATGGTGGGGGGCTAATTTCCAGTGTTAGCTGTGACATGAGTAGCTAAAGACTGGATGTGCAGAGGGACTATGGTTCTTTGTGCTGTATGACTGACTTAAGCTTTTGTTTTCTTCTGTGCTGCTCTGGATATAGTATTCCATTTCGCCCAACATCTTTATGTGTGAGACAGAGCCCTACCCTACTGTGAGAACCTGGAAACAAAAAAATGTAGTATTTTTGTTTCACTGAAAAAAGACTGCTTGTGATGCCGTTGTGCTTGGCTCTATACAAGCACACAGATGCTTTGCACTGAGTGAACTACAGAAAAAAAAGAAGGAAAAGTGAAAAATTAACTAGCTTTATACAGAAATAGTGTCAGCTATTCCATATCCTGCTAGATGACTGTTCTGCCTGCTATATCATGTTGTCTTTTCAGTGTCAGACTTTAAGGAGCGTAATGATGGAATTCAGATTTCTGCTTCTCTTGGATGGAAACTGCATTTCCTAAACTAGAAAAGCAAGGCAAAATATTGAGAGTCCACTGTTTTGCTTTCTGTGCTGATACGTCTTATGCAAACAAATACCTTGAAAAATTAGCTGAGGTCTCAAGAGTGATAATTAGTCCAGTGGATTAGCATGCTCATGTTGCTATTTTAGCTTTGAACTGTCCTGGATGTGTCTATAGAATACTGTACTGCCCTGATTAGGCTTATGTGAGATGTAAGAACACCTTTCCTGTTCTGTTAAAGCAGCTGCTGCGTCCTTTTATGAATGCAGCTCTTTCGAAATATTTCACCAACTGCAGTCAAGCCTGTATCATAGCTTTTGATGTCTTTTTTCATCATCTTTTATTTCTGGGAAATCCTGGCATGAAGCAGAGGGTTTTTTACACATTATGCTTCTTCCCATCACCTTAAATCACTGTCTCATTGTGGCTGAACTGGGTAGCTGTTGATATTGCTCATCCTATGCACTAACTTGCAGTCCTCTTTTAGAAAGCTGTATCTGTCTGCACTTAGCTAATTAATGAAAATACCAAAAACTTAATTTAACTACACCAAGTTAAAGTGAAATTGGGAACACTTTAGTACATATGTTTGTGTGGTGGTGCCATTTTACCCATCTTTTGCTGACATTGTTATTGTTACTTAGGAAATGCCTATGATATCACAAATAGATATCAGGTAGGAGATAAACAGTAGTAGGTGAAGCTTTAAAAAGACAAAGAGCCTTTGTATGCAGGTGTCATCCAAACTAAGGAGAAGGAAAGAGAAAGCCAGACACACTGTACAGCAACAGCACGTTTGTATCTAAACAGAAAGGGCCCTGTTTTTCCAAAGTTTCCAGCTAGTGATAGTAGAGGAAGTAATGAGATACAGGACTGCTTTCCATCTTACTCTGCCAATTCTGCTCCAACAAAGACGCCAAATAAGTTTCCATTTATGAGTTTTTCAGTAGAAAACAGATTTAGCAAAATCCCTGGGGTTTTTTCCCCACTGAAATTGTCTCTGCCACTTTGTGATATTTGCTACCTGTCTGACTGTCAGTAGCATGAAGCAATGGAAGATTTGTATGAATGATATGTGTGGAAAATCCCTAAATCATTCACTTGTTGTTTCTTAGTATTTCTAGAGGGGAAAGTAGTGACATCTCCTGGGATGGTTTTTCTATCAACTAGGCCTTCGCTAATGGGATTAGCAGGCTAAATGCTCTAAGTAAATCCATCCCTGGCATCAATGCATCAGAGGTGAATTTTGCCCATCTATTAATACATCAGTAAAAGCCCAGTATTTATTTCCAAGCTTGACTGGAAATGGATCAAATTCAGTACTTTTTATCCACACTGTGTTTCAAATTAGTGTTTCTGTACAACACATACAAAACTGTGATTGTCTCCTGACCTTTGCTTCTACTGAAATCTGACGGGAAATTCCCTCATATCAGAAGCACTCTGACTGCAGTACACCATGTTCTGATTCTAGGTGAGTGGATAATTCCAAGGACTTATTGACAGCATACCAGCCTCACTGGGACAGAGAGTTGTTTGGGTTTTTTTTCCTTTTTTTGGTTTCATGTTTGTTTTTTAACTAATAATGTAAGGAGCACATATGTGCTACTCTCGATCTTATTGCAAGGCAGACTCACGTTTGGTAACAGTCACTTGTTAGATCATGTATATGGGAGCAGAATGTGGGTGACACAAAATGGGATGTTACATCTGAAAGCGCCTTTGGAAATGTTCTGAGACTAATACTGGATAAAAAAGGAAATATGGACTGCTCTTGTGATGCTGTAGGCGAGAGATCTGATTAAGCTCTTATTGAACACTTAGAGAAGGGAAAGGAAAGTCAGGGAGGAGAGAGGTGGGGGTGTTACTTTTTTTGTAAAACACTGTGGAGACAATGATTCACTTACACTTGGCATATCCAATTCTGGTAGCCACAATTTACAAAGGCTGAAATTGGGAAAGATTCAGGAAAAAGATAAAAGAATGATGCACTGTCTGGAAAAATACATTGAAGCCACAGACTAAAGAAGCTCAGTCCACTTAATGTTTCAAAAGGATAAAAACATGACTCTAACTGATTATAATTGTACCTACCTGGGTAGGTGGTTACTGATGGTAGAATTGGACTCAGAAGTTGGAATCTAAAGGAGAGTTTAATTTTCACTAAAACTGAGATACCCAAATCTTAAAAAGTAATAATATGGCTTTAGAGACATCTTGGGTGACTGATGTCTTCTCTAAAGGTTCTTAAATAAGTGGAGGAACTCTTGCATGATTTCTTTGGGCTGTCTCTTCTAACTTTGAACTCAGGAAAAATTCTCAGTTACTATTTTGAATTCGGTTCAATTTCCAGTTTGTGGTCCAGTTTATAGCTTATCTGAAGACCTATTAAAAATCTGATTAGAGTTGTCTTATTTTTGAAGGACAGATATCTGTTATAAAGCATCCTTATAACTGGTGCTGAGGGAAAGCCTCATTGGATTCTACATGATTTTGATAGTTCACTTCTTTATTGTTACCATATTGCTTTAACTCCTGAGTCACAGCAGAATGTCTTCCCATAAATCATGTTGAATGACTTATAGGCCAATTGAAGGCTGGAATCTCTGGTTGTTTGTACTGTAGCACAGGTATGTTATGGAAAAATTGGAGTGTACAGCCAGCCTTAGAGCACAGGACAGGGGGAAATTTTTGAGCTTTAGTCCCACTGTTTCCCCTCAGTTTCTGAGAACTCACTTCAGTCAAAAATGTCATAAGTGAGCACAAGTGCGTGTATCTGCCCAGAACATGCTTAAGTGTGAGATTTGTGTTAAGCAGCAAAGTTTGGGTTAGCTTTTTGTGTGAAACAGAGAAACTTAGAGAGAACTCAAGCTTCATAAGGGTGATTTGGGTTATTTTGTCCACTGTAAGTGTGACCTTTAAAAACAATCATACTAATTTGACTGAAGAGAGCTACGAAGTGCATGGGTAGTATTACTGTTAGGTGTGTCAAGCCTCAGGAAGGACTGCTGTCTCCTTCTCCTGTCAGAACTATGGGAAAACTGGCAATCTCTTAAAATGTCTCAATTCTTAGCTCATGCTCAAATTGAAACACAAAATAAGAATAAGCTCTCTTCATCCTCAGTCAGGCTGAGTTGTCAGCTCGTGATAACAAAAATATGTATGTTATGGCACAAAGGTAATTACTTATTTTTTAGGGGTAATTTGCAAACTTTTAAAGAGAATTGCCACTGTCTCTGTTACAGGGAAGTCTGTATAGCACCTAATTAAGAATGTATTGATCTCAGTTTGAGATAAAAAGCTGGAAAGCAATCAGGTTTTATTAAGCAAAAACATCAAGAGTAACAGCCCAGTATTTCCACCACTGAGTGAAATATTGTCCTGTGCTAGTGCTTTTCATGTAAACAGATTCTTTTTTTCAAGTAACCTTATTTTGTGAGGCTGTTTTTTCCAAAGTCAACAAATCATCCTGGGTGAAAGCTGTAAGTGTTATCTTTTTTTTTTTTTTTTGGTTGGAAAAGGCCTGGGTCTCACTCAGATCCATAGAAATTCAAGAATCTGGTGACTGGCACAGAGGAGAAGAATTTAGGCTTATAGAAGAATTTAGACTTAAGGATTGCAGTGATCAATACATGTGGAAGGAAGATGCCCTGTGTTCCTGGGTATTCTAGGGAAGAGATCATCTTAAGGGAGGCGGCAAATGTTTTTCTATGTATGCTGTCAGTCTCTACACCTCACTCTTCTTACAGAGTTTTTATATGTCTTTTGGAAATATCTGGAATCAAGGAGTTGTACAGTATGTTTTTAAACAGAGGGGTTATTTTCTCTTCATCTGTGTTCACAAAGCTCAAGCATACAAGCAGTAACCCTGAAAATTATGCTCAGTCCCAATTTAGGAGATGGATGCCCATGGTTGTCTGAGATGCATCTTAGGGTGGATTTTGTTTGCTATGATAGAGTATCATAAACCTAAACCTACCAGGTTTGACTTACAGGACCAGTGATTATTCTGTGTTTCTTTTAACGTATGAATCTGTTGTCTACCTCTCTACCTTCTCTATTTGCAGATTGCTTAATAACCTGTATAGTCCTGTTTCTGGCCAAGGTCCTTACTTTCTTACCAGGCAGGTTGTCTCACCTGTACTATGCTATTTTCATATTTTTTTTTTTCTGCAGAGTTCTAGGTGTAGCTGCCCCTTTTACCTCTAACCTGAGTTAGCTATTGCAAAGGAAAAGAGGAAGCTGAATTGTACCTCTCTTCCTTCTGTACCTGTTAGCTCTGAGTGGGGCGTGATACTGCACTAGACTAATCCCAAATCTCAGTTTATTAAAAGGCATCAAGCTTTCAGCTACAGGCAAAAGCAGTGGCTGAAAGCAATTGTTTCAGCAATGACACGTTAACCGTGGACAAGGCAAAGCACTGTCTATTTTGGATGTCTTGGAATTCAGAGGTAACAAAGAGGGAAGAGAGGTTCTCCTTTGGGCAGGCTTGCTGTTAGAAGTGAGAAACACTTTTCCTTGTACAGTCCTCTGGGGAAGAAATATTTCTTTGGGGAACTCAGTGTATAAGGGAATATTTTTCTAGTTATTGAAAAACTAGTAGTAGTTCAGTACTCCTTACTGGGAGTAGCATATAATTTTTACAGATAAATTAACAGCTCTGATCAATTTAAATCTCAGTTAAAGGATAGTTTGCCATATAATATGTGATTGGACTTTCCTCCCCTGTCCCCTCCCTCTCAGTGCAATAAAAAAAGAACAAAGGCTCACTTTAAGAGACTACATTAAAGGAACTCCACCTCTTCTAAAAACTGATGCAATTCATTGTAATCCCTCCATTCCCCTATCATTAATGTCTGTTCTCAAGTGGATTCAGAAATCCCCAAAGAATTTTAGATAAACAAGATTATATTATGTAGTCAATAAAAGGAGAAGAAATTAGCTATTATGAGCATTAAACATGAAAATTTTAGACTAAAATTTTTTTTGCAAATTATAGTAATCATTTTTTAAAATTGTGTTTGAAGTTCTTTTTCTTCCTTTTATGATTCAAGCTGAAATCTAGTA